>NW_027104696.1:1223216-1288519 GCF_000696795.3 Halyomorpha halys | reverse complement strand
GATGGTCAGGGTTGCGGTAAAAAAAAAAAAAGAAAATAGTTTTAACTATTAATTGTCTGACATTAAATGTCTGTTTAACCTATCGTCTTGAACAGCCCTGCAAAGTGGGGCATAACGTCGGACAATAAATAGTTGAAAACTATTTTGTTCCTTTTTGACCGCAACCCTGACCATCTTCTTCATATTTATTAAAATAGTTTGAAAACTAAGAATATAGAGGCAAAACAACTAACAAAGTGGAAGTATGAGGCTGTGAGTGTAAAATTGGTCAAACCTAAACAATATTGACAATTCCTTTTTAGTATCCTTAAAAACATTAACATACAATTTGCACAGAAATCAAAACATATTTTACCAGGCCAAAGTTGTTATGTAATTTGGTACAAATTATTTTAATAACATACATAAAAATTTGTATTTAAGGAAGCTAAAAACAAATCTCACTTACTTTTTTAATATATATATATTTCAAATCATGTTAAAATCAACTCTTTAATTGAAGAGTCTTTTTGCTATTTTTTTTTACATTTAAGCTCATTTGATATGATCAATAATATATTTTTCTTGATTTAAACAAAAAAACAAATCTATTTATTCTATCTAATAACCTTTGAATTCACACAGATTATACAAATTTTTTTTCGGTTTTTACAGCACATTGACAAGAACCCTCGGATAATTCTTTAATGTTTATTAACCTAATATCACCAATTTCATTGAAATGGGTGATCCCACGTTGTAAGTTTAAAAAATCTGTCTAAGCACATGTTTGAATAAGTTTATGTAAAGGAATCTCATGATCTATGCATTTTAAATAAGTATTAATATACTTAAAGCTTAAAAAATATATCGAAACAGTAAAAAGACAAATACTGTTTTATAGAGGAGAAATTACAGATAGGTCAAGGCTGCGATTAAGAGAAAATTAAATATCGTTATCAATTCAGATAAAAATTTCTTGTTAAGATAAAAAAAAATTAATAATAGTTCCAATAATGTTTGAATCTTATTATTACATCAATTGTTACGAGTTTGTAAACACATCAGAATCACTGCCGCTGCTGGTGGAAAATTACAATCTCTCTCGATTAAGAGATTATTAATGAGTTCATTTTTAAAAATATAATTTAATTTTAAAACTTTCCATTTATTAGGGGCGTGTCTGGTTTTTTATATTTTTATTTTTTCTAATTTTTTTTTTTTTTTTTTTTTTTATCGTTTTCTTCCTGGTCTGATGGAAAACCTGTAGGTAACCATATTCAAATATCGAACATAGAATTGAAAAATAAACATAGAATTGATATTAGCCCACGTGTGATAGTGACAATTAAAAAAAATATATAAATTATAATTTAACTATATCATGACAAAATATGTTACGCTGATTAGGACTACGTATACTAACTATTAAAACGTTCAATCCTGATGATGGGGAAAGAATCACGAAACGTAGATGAAAGAAAAACACGAATGTAGTGAGAAAATATAGGAAGGATTTCACAATGGAAAATGAATGAATAGTTGGAAAATAGAATTTGTTTTAGTAGATAATTCTAGTTTATTGACAACTTTTTCTTTAAGTTCTAAAGGTATTCTTTCATTAGAATTAATCTAAAGTATATTTTACAAACAAATTCAATAATTAAAGTTATTTATTTGCGTAGTCTCAATTTAACGTGTTTTTAATTTTGAAGTGAGTGGTATATGTTTCTTTAGATGATAAAATTGTTCTATAAGGGAGAACCAATACGGTCAGCCCGAATGGCAGTAAAGATGAACGTTTAGGCTGATCGTGCAAGAGTAATACGAATGGTTTTCCGAGAATATTTTGCATTTGAAAGGAACGCGGTACTCAGAAGGTGGAGGTGAGATAACTAGCGATTCGTTCATATTGTACGTTTTTTTTCCGATCCCTCTAAAACAGAAAGAAAAGTGAATTAATAAGTGCATTACTGTGAAAAAGAAAAGTAATTCGTGTTGGGTCTTCCCTTTTACTACCTTTGGTATTTTAAGGTTACCCGTCATGTTTATTTGTTATTTATGAGTTATCCATTCTAAAAAAAAGGTGCTATTTTAGATCCGGAGGTGAGGGGCCTCCTCGTGTTATATCGCATAGAAGATAAAAATAAAAAACATTAATTAATAAAGACCATAGATAATGGTGAAATAATAAGAAAACAGTCAGTCGAAAAGAGAAGTGTGGGGGAGAGGAAGGGGTGCATCAGAAGATGGTGTTATGAGGTGATGTTGATAGGGTTTTTGGAACCTTTCCTGCTCTGCCACCTCGCAGGAAGGGGGATGGGGTGATAGACCGGAATACTGGATTGAAGGAAGCAGGGAGATTGTCAAAGAATTTAATGTGTCTCCGTATGATGTGTTGTTGTACAGTTTCTAACTGTAGTTCGTTATGAATGTATATCATGTTACGTCTTTCCAGAGATGTCCCTCGACATATCTTCTGTAGTATACTGTTTTGGTATTGTTGTAGTGATTTCAGGGCTGTTGGGTAGAGATAGTGTAGTAGTGGTGCGCCGTGTAGGAGTGAAGGTCGTAGTATTACTTTGTAGATGAGTAATTTGAGTCTGAGTGATAGCCCTGGTGAGTAGATGAGGTGTTGGTATGATGTTGATTTGACGATTTGTATTCTGTTCTGTATATGTGCAGTGAAAGATAGATGTGTTTCTAGTTTAATGCCTAGGTATGTGAGATGTTTCTTGGTTTGTATTGTCTGTTCGTTGAGTTTAGGTGCTCTGTTGGGAGTTTTCTTGTGTGAGAAGGTGATGGCGTCTGTTTATTGTGGATTGATATGAATGATTATGTCTCGTAGTTCGTTAGGGATGAGTTGGGCCGCCGCGGCGGCCTGGTCCATGGCCTTGTCTGCATTCATGCTCGCCGAGTATATGGCAATGTCATCAGCATATGCAGATATTTCAGCATCGTCAAATTTAGTCTCGACTATGTGGGCAGTGTATATATTGAATGAAACTGGCGCAAGGACCGAACCATCGTGCGCTTCACATAGTTCTCGTAGATAAATGCCCAAAATGGTGGCCAATAAAGCCTTTAGTTCATTATGTAACGAAATAGAAACTACAAAAGATTCTTACAGTTCGGTTTCTGATATAAAAATAAGCGTCAATCGGATTGATAGAGTATGGGTCATTGTGATTCATGTCAGTCAAGTCAGTTAGACTTTTTTAATAATAATAAATCATTCAGATAGACCACGTAGTGCTCTATCCAGTTGCTAAGGATGCCGCAAGAGAATGCCACTTTCTGAAAAAATAACAAAGGTTCTGGTGCGGTGTGCGCACACAGCTTTCACCTGCCATCTACACACGTCCCCTACAACGATAATTGCAGATTGGCGAGCTCGCTATTTTAGTGATTTTCACAAAACTCTGAAGACCATGGAAGGTGAAAATTAGGAACAATAAATTTCAATTTCCTGAAGCTATAAAAATCCTTATTTTAAGGTTTCTCGAGGTGGGAATAACGAATAAAAATTATGTTTGGACCAATAAAACAACAGTAATACAAAAGATAAGGAAGCCGTGATGCAACGGTGAAAGATCGGATGGTCTCGGCTTTTCTCGCTGGAATCTGATGTCAAAATTATTCCTTTCAATTATTCATAAATTCTTCAATACTTTTTTATTTTCCATTATTTATTCTATTTAACAATTAGATTATTTTTTTCAACTAAACAAAAGGTACTGTAGAGGAAAAGTTTTAAATATGTATTAGTCATTTAAGCCCTGTGAGACAATTTCAACGAAGATAAGACTTAGCTGACATTAAACACTATTTAATTGTACATTGATAAGTGAATCTAATCAAAATTGTTAGAACTGCTTTTTAGAAAATGAAAAAAAAAAAAGAGAAAAAATTATAACATAAAATGGCAGACCGGGTCGATAGAATGGAATAGAAAACATAGCAGTAACATTCAAGAGATATACCAGCCAACACATTTAATTTAAATTTAGGTCTCCTACGAATTATCGTTTGTAAGCAAGGCTCTTCACAAATACACACATAGACTTGATTATTTGAACTCCGAAGACTCCAAAATGTATATTTTCGTCAAAAACCCGAATTTAGAATTTCACACGATCGTAATGCTATACCTAACTACATATTCCATATATAGCAAGCAAAGGTAAAAAAATAAAATAACATATACAGAACATTCCATCGTTTAGATTGCACTGTTTCTACACATTCAACCACTTTAAGGATAATTGTGTCGCAATTTTTTTTTAGCCTATAAAAGGTACCGGGAACGTATTTTAGCCCAACAAGGGTATCCCGAATTTTGTTTAGCTATGAAGTGAACCACGAAGAAAAAATTGCAGGGGATGAATGGAATATTCAATATTCAAAGTGAGCTGATTTTTTGTTCACATACGTTTTTTATCAAGTTGAAAAAAATAAATGAAGTTTCTTTCTTGATAATATTATTATACAGATGTGAAGTTGGTAAAATTCAACAGAAAATAAAAAATAACTGAGTTTTTGTGAAAGGTGATATAATGAATTTTTCCAAGAGCAGAAGATTAATTCTGTCGACATTGACGGAGACAAGACCTTTGCCATGATCCACCCACATGCCTCCCAGATTAGGTCAGAATCACAAGTGATCCCGCATATCGCGCTGCAGTTGACCTTTCTTAAGGTGATTAATATCAAAACGGATACAGAGCAATATTAACAAAAATAGAGATTATGCGTGGTAAATTTATCGTTATTTGAAAACTATATAAAAATAATGCAAACGAAATAAATGAGATGTACAAACAATTAACGAGTCAGTTCCAAAATCAGCCAACTCCTAAAATAATCCTTTACTTAGGACCCTGAATACGACCCAAAGTATTATGTAGATTGGTGGCTCTAGCTATTTTTGTGATTTTCGGAATAAGGATCTTAAGACCATGGAAGGCAATAATTAGGTCCAAATAATTTTTATTTAGCTGTTGTTATAAAAACGCTATTTTAGAGTTTCTTGAGGTGAGAGTAACGTATATAAAGTTTGGACCTGAAAAGAATACGACTGAACGAAGTTAACAAAGACGTAACGTAATGCAATCAGGAATGTCGGGGTAGTCTCAGTTTTACCGTCCGAATCAATATGCCTCTGTTTTCCCTTTTTTTCTGCTTAACTTATTCATGAAATTATTTAATATACCTTATTTACCCACCGTTTATTATTGTTAATAATATGAATTTTTTTTTTTTAACTGTCATCAAGCCCGATCAAACTATAAGGATAAGACGATATTAAATACCATTTAATTCTATATTGACATGGTGAGTTTAATGGAAATCGTTAAAGTAGTTTTCGATAAAATGATAGTGAAAAATCGATCCTATAAAGTAGCACTTCCGGTCGGTTGATTTCAGTTGTCCCATCTGAGGAATATACCAGACTCAAATAATTAATTTCAGTTTCTTAGAACTTTTTTTTTTTTGTTAGGCTGTTCAACAGACACACAGAACATTTTGAGTAACTGTTTTTTGGACTCAGAGGACGTCAAAACATGTATTTCCTCGAAATCTCGAATTCGAAATTTTTCCATATATTTTCCATATACATACCTATAAGTAAATGGAAGTAAAAAATAGCCAATATTTGACTCTTTTTGCATAAAAACTAAACAAATACTACAAGGACTACAACTACAAAACTTTTCCTATTCAACCTTTAGTGCTGAGGTTTGGCTAAACTTAGTGTGTGTCCAGCCACCAGTTCACAACACATCCGTTTTCAGTATAATTCTTCAATTATTATAAATACTTATAGGCACAGTTTTAAAAAATATTTAAGCATTATTTTTAGTACTAGCTAATATAATTTATAATTAAACTATGCACACATAAAATCTAACGGAATATAGCAACACTGGTAAATTTAAACTTTTCTATCTAAGCTTCAGCCAGAATTCGTCGGCCACTCCACATATTGCCTGTTAAGTTACAATGAAATGTGAATAATCTCGTACTCCGCCGAATGAGGTCAGTCATTCTACCTCAATCTCAACTCTAAGATGGTTTACAATATCAGGATGGCTTTGTCCACTATGGACAAAATAAAATATTTCTTCCGGACAAAATCAATAAATATCAGCTAATTATCCGGACGAAATTAGCGCTAAAGGAAGTAATAAGTATCCAGGAAAAACAAAAAACCATTAAGTGGTTCACAGAAGAATGCGAAAAGGCATTGGAGAGGGGAATGATAATGAAACAACGCTGGATAAATATGCAGCCGCAAGAACAAAGACAAATAAAATAATCGGAAAAGTAATAAGAGAATTCCTCACAGAAAAGTTATAAGCTATTGAGGATGACTGTCAGGTTTAAAATATATTAGAGTTCTGCTCCCACATGAGGAAGGAAACGGTACGACATAGAGCGAGAAACACGCAAACTGCGAGGAAAAGATAGCAAAATGACGGCATCTAAAGAAAATATACTTAACACCTGGAAAAGAACCAACAGAACATTTCCAGGAACAATTAAATCAAGGAGAGCCCACGAATGACGAGGACATGGATCATACTGAAGACCCACAAAAGGTGAAAAACTGGATATTTTCGATGTTGATATACCTATAGATAGACTTAGAAGAAGGAAGGCCTCAGGTAATAGACAGTCTTCCATCAGAGCTGTTTAAAGATGGCGTATAACCTCAAAGAACCAAGCTATTAACTAATACAGAAAATACGGGAGAAGGAAAGGTCTGAGACAGATAGATGGACTCTCGTCAATTTTGTTTAACTTAGCTCTAGAAAAACTGATAAGAACGTCACGCAAAAATGGTGGAGTGCAAGTCGGAATGAAACATAGAATCCTAGCGTAAGCGGGCTATATTTCGGCCCTAGAAAGTAACCAAAATGACATGAAAAGAATCACAAAGAAGTAACATGTGACAATAACAAAGAATAGAAATAAAAATAGCAAACTATACAATCCTTAGATTTATTGTTTTTTTTATTGTGTTCATATAAATAATATTTATTGATTCTGCCAGCAACGGACAAAATAGTCCATTTTGCTTGCAGCGAACAAAATCAAATCCAACCTGCTATGAGCATGGGCAGTTATTTGCCTGTAATGCAGCAAGCAAGTTTACAATCAACATCTTGGATGTATTCTGTATCTTTTATTTTGGGATTCAGCGTGCGAGATCAGAGCCTAAATTTGGAAATACTTGACTGTGCGTTGTCTTCCATATAAGGTAATTCACAAATTTTTATTATGTGTAATTGATAAACACTCAGGATTTACACAAATACTAATAATGTTATCCATTTCGTTTAATTATGTTTATTTTTGTTTTACTTACCCTTCCTTGCCAGCTGCAGGTAAACTGAACTCATAAGAATACATGTATAAACAAACGACCTAGTTTCATATGATAAGTTACCACTATCTGCATATGTTGAACGTCTGGGACAGTTAATATAATACTCAAAGAAAACCGAACAGAATCGCTCATGTCAAGAAAAATATTATGTCGGCCGGCTGTGGATACTCAAATTATAATGATGGATTCTTCCATGAAATAAAGTTCTTAAACAATCCTATTCTTTAAGATTGTTTCATTTCCCGCACCGTATGCACATAAATCGTCAAAGACCATTAAAAATTGTTTATATTTTTTATGGATTTATTGATTCAGGACAAGTCGGATCTGAAAAAAATCATTTTATAATTCAAGTTTCTACGAGATCCAAGTCTTGAAATACCTGTAAATCAAGTCTTGGATAACCTGTATTTGTCTGATACCACATACGTTGGTATCTTGTTTATTAAACTAAAACTAAAACTGAAGTTCAGCATCATTTTAAAAAAGAAAAATATTGGTTGTCGATGGCAAGCTGACATAATTTCTTCTTTATTCACAAGCTTCCTCTCAATCTAATTTCCTAATAATTTATTTGTAATTAATTGTTGACAGTATACATAAATTATTACGACAAAGTAGGCTTCATTAATATTGAAATATTAAGCATTAAGTGATATAAGATATACGCACATACATATATGGCGCAATATCACTGAATCTGGAAACCCTTACCAAAGCGTCCACTATTTTCTCAACTCTGTGCGACAGCCACCAAATCAGCTTTATATTTTTTTCTTGCATTTTAATGAAAATATAGATGATAAAATAATAAATATAAAGAAAAAGAAAATAGTTAACAACTAAAACAATAAGAAGAAAAATCAAGTACTACTATTATGTATTTTGATATTTAATTTTTATGCTTACAGTACTAGCACTTACTAGACAAACGGTCAAAACTTCCAACACATTACAAAAGACTGATCCACATGATTAATAAGGCTAATCTGGACATATGGAGTTAAGCTTTGGGGCTCCATTAAACCTTCGAATTTCTCTCCTATCCAATCCTTACAATCCAGATTCCTCAAAGCTCCTTACTTTGTTATGAATAAAATCATACATAAAGACCTTAATGTTACCTATGTAACCGATCTAGCCCGAACCAGATATCACTCCTTCCATTACAAACTCCCTAACCACTCAAACCCCCTAGTTTCTAATCTTGCATCCTCTTCTATTCCTGAAAAATCCTCCGAGGCGTCTGAAAAAAAGATGGCCACGAGACCTGCTAATGTAAAATGTCATTAGAGGGTAGTTGCTCTACACGCCTGTAACACTACATTTTAACTAAGATCAAATTTACTGAATGTATTATATAATATACAGTTGTAAATTTCAATAAAGATATTAAAAAAAAAATTTGTTATGCTTATATAATATAAGAATAATAAGCAATTGTCCAACTAGATTTAGTATGATGTTTGTATACTGACTCAAGGCAGTTGAACGGCACTGCTTTTTTGAATACTGTTCCTTTCACGCTCTTCTCTGCGGACACTATCTGAGATTAGGTCTCTAATTTATATTTATCCGATATTTCACTACCATACATTCTTGCGATTTGTCCAGCCTATCTCAGTATTCCGACATTCACAAACCTTTTAATATTCATATAATATAGGGAGATGGTCAGGGTTGCGGTCAAAAGAGAAATAAAAATAGTTTACAACTATTTATTTTCCAACGTTTCGCCCCACTTTGCAGGGCTTCGTCAGGGCTAAAAAGATACAAAATGAAACTATGTTAAGATAAAATGATAGAAATAAAAATACAAAGATACAATGAAAAGAATAAAAAAAAAAACAAGTAACAAAGGTACAACCAATAGTTTCATACAAAAATACGTAAAATATAAAGCTAAAAAAGTAAAGGAGATGTATATAAAACAAAAAACAATACGGGGGGGAAAAAAATGAAGCCCTGCAAAGTGCGGCGAAACGTTGGAAAATAAATAGTTGTAAACTATTTTTATTTCTCTTTTGACCGCAACCCTGACCATCTCCCTATATTATATCAATTTTTACGGTCAACTATACATACATATATTTTAATATTCATGTTTTTGAAAAGGTTGTAAATTTCCACACGAGTGACATATCAGCAACTTTTGCTACAATTTTGTTGCATCTTAACGAGGTTTCATATTTGCTTCGCAATACAAAAAGACATAACTGGATGTATGGCGTCAATAACTAAATTTACATGCTCAATTAACACTGCACTGATTATTTTAAATAAAGATTATTCAATTAATAAATCTCTTTTACTAAATCGCACATGGCTCGCTTGATATTAAATATTCTTATAATTTTTAATAATATTTTTCCGGAATCATGTGGAATAACTTTAATAAGAGAGTTACTTAGTGTGTGTCTTATCGGAAGGTATTAGAAATATTAATGTGCAAATAAAACCATAAATACCACACATTGCAATATAGATTTGGAATGTTATGGTGCCTATATAGACTAAATAAATATTTACAGAATTGCAGGGACCAGTGCCTACTTGATCATAAATGAACCATTAATCTCGCTTGACAAACAGGCTTATCGGCCAACACACCCCCCGAACAGCCATGATAACTGTGTCCTCAATGTTCTACTGATTAGAGCGCATTCTATTTCCTACTGTGACGTGTTCTAAATTTAAAATTGTATTCCGTGTTTGTATCAACAAAGGGGGTATCTGTTTGGTGGTTGATAATGAAAGATTCTCAAGTCTAAAATAAACATATTACTCAGAGATAAATTTTCCGGTATATTAAAACCATGCTTTATTGTAGTTGTACCTCCCTGTAAAATGTTTAAAAAAAAAAATAATAAAATTAAAAAAAAAAAAAAAAAATATTTAAGTAATTTAGTTCAGTTCATTGGATAAGACACTGGAATTGGACTCAAAACTACCTTGCTGCAGTGCCATCTTGATACTAAGTGTAAGGTGACCCTAATTATTTGTCAAAAAATAAAACAACCTGTTGTTCGTGTTTAAAATTGGAGTGTGTGCTTTTGGAAGTTGTAAAACACATTATACATGGGAGAAAAAAAAAAAATCCTTTCAGACGTTAATCTTACCAGTGCTATCATTACCCATCTACCTTACTCAGGTAATCCATAAATTAAAATGAGACAAGGATGAACTGAGAAGTATGATTGCTTCAAGAAAGATCAAGCAGCTAATAGAAATTGATGTACTTAAATAAATAAAATTTTAATTAAGTAAGTAATTCATGATTTCGGTGATTAAAAAAAAATAGAAAAGTACCCTCTTGTATGTGTCTAATCTTACCTTCTGAATGTTTGTTAATTTTCAAATATAAGATAAATTAATGATTTTAACTGGTGTGTTAAATTTACAACTTCGAATTTTGATTCCCAACATATTTCCGAACCAAAAAGTAAGGTAATTTACAATTTGTTTCAAAGTTTGAAAAAAATATTAAATTTTTACCCACATAGAAAGGGAAACTCTTAGATTTTATAATTTTAACATTAATATATGTTTTTAAAATAATCTAGTGTATATTATTAATTTAAATAAAAAACCTCGAAGAAAAAATGACCTAGTAAAACAGGTTACGAAAAATAAAATAGAAATAAATAAACTGTAATAAATACTTCTACGAATTGAATATATGAAAATAGATTTTAATGTGACTGGGGTGATGAGGAATAGTTTAATAATGGCTGAAACGTTACAGATATGAGGAATTTATACATAGAATAAAATTTTCAAAAATTAAAATGAAATAAAATATGGAAGAGTAAACAATAAAAGAAAATATATATCGACACTAATAATTTCCATGTAAGGTAAAAAAAAATAAAATAATTATATTGATATAGAATTTGAACTATTATTGCAGAGTTCTGACGTGATCCATATCACGATGATATAGAATCTTGTGAGGAAAGTTATTTCCGTGACCAAGTGATGGTCTTTTTTTAGTTGAAGCGGACCCGCGAGTCGATATCCCGGGCTAAGTTCCGCTTCACTCCCACACGCAATGTCACAAAGTTCAGAAAATCATTTCCCAAAATAGCGATAGTGGAAAGTGTCGATGAACAAACTATTGATAAGGTAAGTTTTGGAATAAAATGAAACCGAAACTAAACGGAAAGCGGTAATATAGTTTTGAGACTTAAAATAGTTACCTCTCAGAATAAGGTTTGCCTAAATCCTAAACTGTATAAACAACTCATTTTACTAGTTTACCCCTCCGAGAACTCTCGCATTATGTATGTGTTCTTCTTCTCTTAAATTCATTAGAAATATAAGCAATATGTTCATTCTTATATGACGCTATTAAGATAGTCTATTCAATACACGCAATTGGTAAAACTGCACGTACTTTATAATGACTTCAAGTCACAGTTTGCGTAATAAGAAATAGCAACGTAATTTGGAAAATATCACTTCAGTTTTACAATTAAGATTCAGCTATTCGTAAAATTATATTAACCGTTAATTGTACTTGCTGAGATCTCATAGCTAGACCGTACATGAACGGGTGTTTTAGGTGGGCTGCAAATGTTTTGTGGGCAATAATTATTGAGAATAATTTGAGACATGAAAATTGAAAAACGGTTCAGCCGTTCGCTCAAAAACGGACTTACTAAACATGTGGTATAAGAGCCCAAGAGGAGAAAAAAGGCAGTTATTTCACCCCAATTTTTGATTAATTAATTTAAAACTAGGTATAATTACTAGACAAAATTGATGAGTTTGCCAAATATAGGTAGTGGGAATAAAAAATGGCGGATGTTTAAAAACGTTAAAAATAATTAATTTTTTATTCGGAGCTTTATATCTTTACAACTACCAACAACAATAGAAAATCAAAGAGAGCATCATTTAAAGTAGAGTAAATTTGCTAAATTGTAAGCCCTAATAGAGCTATTTACATTCAGTAGTTCTCGAGATATAGCTATTTAAAAAACATTTCATAAAAATGTTGTATGGAACGTACTGAAAGATCAGTACATAGTTAGTAAATTTATTTTGAAAAATCTATATCTCAAAAACCATTTGACGTACAGATGTCTATTTTTCTTCAAAAATCCGACATTTTATACGAACAACTAGAAATTGACATTTTGTGAGTTTATTTTGTCAAATATCATAAAAACTAGTACTCCTACAAAGATAAACATAATTAACTATTTTGTAATAAATTTAACTAGCTCTAATTTGAGCGCAGACATCGGTACGTCCAATGGTTTCTGAAATAAAGTTTTTCATAAATCAAATTTATTGTCCGAACAACTATAAATCAATTTATTTTAGCAAATATCATGAAAACTACTATTCCTACGAAGATAAAGTTCATTAACTACTTTATAGTACATTAAACTAGCTTTAATTTGAATGCTGATAGACATATGTACGTCACATAGTTCCTGAGATATAGATTTCTCAAAATAAATAAACTAACTACTGATATTTCAGTACATTTTTATGAAATGATGCTTTTTAAAAGGCAATATCTCGAGAACTATTGGATATAAATAGCTCTATTATGCCTCATATTTCAGCAAATTTACTCTTCTTTAAATAATAATCTTTTAAATTTTCTAGTGTTAGTAATTTTAATGATATAGAGCTCCGAATGAAAAATTAATGTTTTTTTAAGGGTTTGAAACAGCCGCCATTTATTATTCCTCCTAATTATACTAGGCAGACTCATCGGTTTTGACTAGTAATTATACATAGTTTTCATTAAAGTAATCAAAAATTGGGGTGAGATAACTGCCCTTTTTTCTTCCCGGCTCTTGTACTAATATTTTGTGCAGTATTTTTTCAATATATCACCTCGAATTGTTCTTAACATATCACTATGTAACATGAGAAATAAGACCTATGAATGGTTAAGTCTTTAGCTCAAAATATCGTTACATAAGGATGGACAGACTGAACAAATTTGATACAATAATTTTCAAGTTCTTGAGCTCGACTTGTTTTAAAACATTCACGACTTCTAGTTGAATAATTATAACATAAAAATCGGCTGAACCGTTCGTTCAATCACTGGTTATATTACAATTATTTAAATATTTTATTTACCCTATTTGTACCTAGTCAGGTAAAGCTATCAAGGAAAATACTAGTTGTTTATGTGGGTTGCCAGGAAGTTATACTGTTTGATTCAACAAACATCTGTTATGTTGGACAGGACTCAAACGTCAGTCAATTGTGGACACACGCCTTGGGGTGACACGCTTGGTCGGGTCGGCGACAGTTCCTGGAGTTTCCGTTCCAACGACAGTATCGTACCTTATTATCTCTATTGAATAAAATTAACGGTTATTGGAGATTTCTGTTTAAATTTACAAGTTCAGAAGTAGAGAAAAAAAAATTTATTCTATGGATAGAAAATAAAAATCTCTTTGTAACCACCTCGACTAGCTGGTATAACTAATTTTTCTTTCACTAAGACATCAAAAAAAGGTTTTTTAATAACTATATATTTACCAAGCGAATTACATTCTCGACATTTACCCATGCATTCTTCAACTATTGTAATAATGAATGTAAACAATGCGTTTTTTCACACTGGCTAACCACGTTTTCACAACGAAAGCAATTATGTTTTTATAATTGTCCGTTCTTCATAATTTTATTTTAGTGAACCAGATAGCAGGTTAGGTTTATTTAAAACATTCTTATGGATATAAGTAACAAAAGAATGAAAAATGGACAAAAATAAATTTGCATGGTGTGGTGAGATTGTGTTACTTTTTTTTTTGGACTATTTAATATTTTTATATAATTTTTTCAGAGAATATATTCACAACTCTTCTTGCTGTTGAAATAGGGTGAATTATTGCAATATTCTCTCCATTTAATTCAAAAAATTAAATTATTAATCTTTATTCAGAAAACTGATAACAAGCACCGGAAACTTTCTCCAAGGAAGGTTAATGTAACCAAATGTTTTTATTGTTTTGTTTTAGCTGTTGTAGATATATAATGGAAAGGTAAATGCAGTATGCTTAAAAAAATAAATTTTAAATTAGGCCAAAGTAGACGTATGAATTTAGTTAGGGAAGACATAAAATTAATAAAATTAGGATTTTAAACTATCAACTGAGAAGACCTGTGGAGGTACCCAAAATCTTGAAGACTGCCATAAAATAGTGGAGAAAAACGCCTTACCTCCTAAGCTACACTCCTCTAAAACTAACTCATTAACACACAAATGTCAACCCTTACTTTCTACTCTCTCCCTCTTTCTCTCTAAACACACACATATATAAAAATGTATTATTGTCGCGAAAAATACGACAAAAAACGTTATGTAATGTTAATCAACTGTTTTGTGAAGGTCAACTATGTATTAATATTTAGCTCTTAAATACCACAAATCTTAGTAATATACTAACCGTTGCTATTAGATAACCATTGGGAATCTACGATTTACGTCATCTGGTTACGCCCATATTTTGCAGGGGCTTCGGTTTTGTGTTTTTTTATATTCCGAGAAGAGACATTATTTGAATAGTTATACTCATTGAAAAATATTAAAAAAAATAATATTGTGAAATATTTAGAAGACTGGTTTAATTATAGTAATACATAATTGTACTATTACAATCATAGTATAATATAATTCCATAATAAAAACCAGCAATTCTAACTCAAAGCTTTGCGAGATCAGTTCAACAGATAGGTATATAAAGTTTATGTAAAACTGTTACCTAATTATAATTTTTTTTTGGTTTGTAGTTGATGCGAGATGTCCTATTGCACTATATAGAACAAGAGCGCAAGAGGAGAAAAAAGGCAGTTGTCACCCCAATTTTTGATTACTTTAATGAAAACTATGTATAATTACTAGTCAAAATTGATGAGTCTGCCAAGTATAGGTAGGGAGAATAAAAAATGGCGGCTGCTTCAAAACCTTAAAAAAACATTGATTTTTCATTCGGAGCTCTATATCTTAAAAAGTAGCAACAACACAAGAAAACCGAAGAAAACATCATTTAAAGAAGAGTAAATTTGCTAAAATATGAGCCCTAATAGAGTTATTTACGTTAAATAGTTTTCGAGATATAGCTTTTTAAAAAGCAACATTTCATAAAAATGTATGAGACGTTCTAAAAGATCAGTAGTTAATGAATTTATTTTGAAAAATTTATACCTCACAAAACCATTTGACGTACAGATGTCTATTAGCACTCAAATCAAAGCTAGTTTAATGAGCTGTAAAGTAGTTTATCTTCGTAGGAGTAATAGTTTACATGAAATTTCCTAAAATAAATTGATTTATAGTTATTCGGACAAATTTATATTCATATGTGAATATCATAAAAACTACTACCCCTAAAAAGATAAACACATGTATAAGTGTCATAAACTACTTTATAGTAAGTTAAATTTCCTTTATTTTGAGTGTTGGCAGACATATGGGCGTCTTACGGATATTTTTTCAAAAATCCAACATTTTATACAAACAACTAGAAACTAACATTTTGTTAGTTTATTTTGTCAAATATCATAAAAACTAGTACTCCTACAAAGATAAACATAATTAACTATTTTGTAATCAATTTAACTAGCTCTAATTTGAGCGCTAGCAGACATCGGTACGTCCAATGGTTTCTGAAATAAAGTTTTTCATAAATCAAATTTATTGTCCGAACAACTACAAATCAATTTATTTTAGCAAATATCATGAAAACTACTATTTCTACGAAGGTAGAGGTTATAAACGTTTTTATAGTACATTAAACTAGCATTAATTTGAGTGCTAATAGATATCTGTACATTTGACAGCTAGAAGCAGAAATAAAATTTGTAATACCGATGTAATTAAATTGTATCAAGTAGGGAGAGAAGGACAAGGAGAGCTTTAAGCCGGAGGGCAGTGTGATGTGATGATGCAGCTTGCACATGATCGATACCCGCCCAGGCCAAAACCTTTTTGAGTCAATACAATCCCTCCTCTAGCAAACTTAAGCCTACGTGTCGTATTACTGCTAATGTTAATTAATTGAATATGATATAAAGTATCATTTATATTAATAAAATATTCCTTGTAACCTCGAAAATACTATACTACATGAACAAAAAAAAAAAAAGTAAATACCTAAATATTAAATATATTTATAAAAAAAAAATATAAATGTTCATATTATTTAAAATGTACTGCATTAACATTTATTTTTAATTAAAACTTTGCGAATATCCATTTATTATTATTTTCTTTTATCTTTGGGCCGTATATACAAAATACCAAAATAATGGAAAAATTGTTTATTTATATACAACAGGCCAGTGGTGGACAAAAAACAATTATAATTAAGTAGATACTAACACAAAAAAAAAAAACAGTCAGATCATCTCAATTTTCAGAAAGTCAAAAAAATTTTTTTATCATATATTCATTCCATAAGTTTTGCTATATAAGGAAGATAATCCGGGTGCGGTAAAAACAAATTCAAATAGCAATTAATTAAGTAAGCAATTCAATGTTTGCCAACGCTTCGCCCCACTTTGCAGGGATTCATCAGGACTTAAACAAATACAAACAACTAAAATAAAGTAAGAATGTAGGAGAATAGAGAACATGAAATAACAGTAAACTAAGGTGTGGCTAGATATCATTTAAAACATGTGAAACTTTATATAAAATAAACAAAGAACACTAAAGAAAATATAAATAAAATTTATAAACAAACAAGAATTACAAAAAGTACAAATATTTTTAATTTGGGTTTTTTTGTTTTGTTTTTTTTACCCTACACGGACCATTTTCACTATATATAACACACGGTCAATAAATGATAAGTTTTTTAATAATTAAATTAAAGTAAATTAATGAAATTTCTCCCGTTTATACTGCTAAGCATATATTTTGTTTTCTCCAAAGGAAATAAATTTGTTTTTGTTAACTACACAATTAAACTAAATTTGACCAAATTGAACGGAAACAAGTCACAGGGCAATCGAACTGAAAAAAAAAATAGGTCGAAAATTAAATTTAAAAAAAAAATCACAAATAAAACTATGTACATGTACTGAATATTTCGACCAATATTAAGGGGCTTCTATTTTATGCCAAGATAGTTCCTAAAACATTTGTTAACACCGAGGTATTATTATACATGTTAAAGAAGCAGTTTTTTCATAATCAGTTCATAGGTGGCTTCGCTCATAGCTTCCAAGTTATTAAGAAAGTTAGGATCTACCATAAAAGGTTAAATTAATATGTTTTTCTCTTTCTAATTTACATAGTTTAGCACCTGTACTCAAGAAACCCATCGAGTTTTGCAACAGATTTTGTACTTTTTTCTTTCTTTTTTTTCGGCGAAGACTCCCATTGGAGTCCTATACTACTACCTAACCATGGTTGGGGGTCAAAGTTTTTAATTTTGTGAGACCGCCACTCAATGATAAAAGTCAACGCCTCAGGCCGGATTCGAACCGGCACCGCCAATAGATATCAAATTGTTAAGACTGTGTCCTAACCATTGAGCTACGGGTGGCCTTTGAGAGATTTTGCACTTAATTGAATTCATAATAGTTGCTATGGATACAAAAAAAAAATACACTTGACTAACATCGATAACGGCCCGATAACAAAGGAAAGTACATTTTAGGATTTTTAATATAACGAGTTTCGACGCATCATGTTATAAACTGAATTAAACAGTCAGTTATGTGCTATATGACTAATTAGATCATTACATCTTGGCTATAAGCGTTACTTCTAGGCCGCCAACAACCGTTTACCATGAGGACACTCCAACAATATATTCAAAGTCTTATAGACCGAATTGACAACATGAAAGCAACTGGGAATATGCTTTGTCCTGTGTACTTGGAGGTACATATCCAAAGAATATGGCAGAAAAGAAATGAAGTTGAAACTGTCAAAGGAAAGGAAAGTCATAACTGAATATATAATATTGGTAGCGTTAACCTCAGCTGTTTAAATTTCTCACCGTCTCTGTATAAATAGTTTGTTGTTCCTTATGTCATTGATAATGATTCTATGGAGAAGCTACTGGATAACTCAGAGTTAGTCTTGTGCGAAGAATGCTATCAGAAATTTTCTTATAGGTATTAGGAAAAATAAGCATTGTATATAATTAATTTCCATATTTTATAAGGTTTAACTGTATGCAGAGCTGTCTTGAACCAACTGGGAGATCCTAGAAGTTTAAGATAAAGCTCCCTTCAAATTATTTTCTAAACAGCTTTAGATTATAAATAATATGTTTAGTTAAATCATTGATTTATTCAATTTTTAAAAGAACAAACAAAAATAATTAAAACGAAAAATTTAATATTTATAGTACGTACTTTTCTCTTCTTTTTTGATCAACAAAAGCATAAATTGCCTCTTAAAAGTATATTTCTATCAGTATCAACATCAGCAGGTAATTGCTCAATCTTTCTAGAAGCAATCGTACTCCCATTTCTTAGTTCATTCTTGATCTGTTTTAATGGGCCTGTGGGGTTAAGCTACTGAAAGAACAGTTGTTTTCCTATTTTATGAAAAGTACTATAACTTCTAAAAACAAGCAGCTAGATTATGAATACTACACTAACAGCTAAAAAAACTAGTAACAGACTGTTTTATTGCGTGAAAAATGGCAAAAATTGGTCTCTTCCTGCTATACTAGTAATACTATCGATCATGAGAGTTAGAGCGTTCACAGATCGCGGAATCCGATGCGCGTTAGTGTAAAGATGGCACTGTATCATTATTAATGCCATAAGTTCAGTTCAATGTCACTACGTTACAAGCCCTTTGTGTAACTATGTAAATATTTCCTTGTAACACATATATAAGGATTCTATAAAAATGTACCTAAAGCTTCAGAACAAGACGAGGAATCGAGAGAACATAGAGGTCACAAAAGTTAATATGCAAAATTTGGGTATATCAAAGAGGCATGGAAGAGTGCGTGCCTGCAGGTGAGCAACGGAAACAGACTATTTACTAAACATTTCGTGATTCGCATACTGAAGAACCGAAACCCATTCGCACGCGACGAGTACATACAATATAAATACGTAATAATTCCTTGCATTAAATGTATGAAAATACATTTTCAAAATGTGGTATAAATAGTTAGATTAATATGAGGAAAGAATAGTCGGGGGTGCATGTCAGCAAAAATACAAAAATAAACGAAACTTATTTATTTGTGCCGACGTTTCGAACTCAATTCCAGGCCTTCTTCATCAGGGGACTCAGACGAAGATTCCGTTAAAACCCCAAGGATGAAACCCAAATAGTTATAGAAGGAATAGAAAATCTGCAAATAATTTTGAAAATCAGTTTCTATCCCGGAAAAGGCCTCTCGTCCACTAGGAGCGGAAAGTAGCGAATTGCGAAGCAACTAATTTGTGCGAGCGCCGTTCGTGCGAATCTCTATCGTCAATTGCCTCAGCATTCCTCCGGATTCGTAGTAGATATGTAACTCGTAATAATTCCTTGCATTAAATGTATGAAAATATATTTTCAAAATGTGGGATAAATAGTTAGATTAATATGAGGAAAGAATAGTCGGGGGTGCATGTTAGCAAAAATACAAAAATAAACGAAACTTATTTATTTGTGCCGACGTTTCGAACTCAATTCCAGGCCTTCTTCATCAGGGGACTCAGACGAAGATTCCGTTAAAACCCCAAGGATGAAACCCAAATAGTTATAGAAGGAATAGAAAATCTGCAAATAATTTTGAAAATCAGTTTCTATCCCGGAAAAGGCCTCTCGTCCACTAGGAGCGGAAAGTAGCGAATTGCGAAGCAACTAATTTGTGCGAGCGCCGTTCGTGCGAATCTCTATCGTCAATTGCCTCAGCATTCCTCCGGATTCGTAGTAGATATGTAACTCGTAATAATTCCTTGCATTAAATGTATGAAAATATATTTTCAAAATGTGGGATAAATAGTTAGATTAATATGAGGAAAGAATAGTCGGGGGTGCATGTTAGCAAAAATACAAAAATAAACGAAACTTATTTATTTGTGCCGACGTTTCGAACTCAATTCCAGGCCTTCTTCATCAGGGGACTCAGACGAAGATTCCGTTAAAAGTGATCTTAACTTAAATTTCAGACTAAGTTAAAGTTAAAACTGACTTTTAATGGAATCTTCGTTTGAGTCCCCTGATGAAGGCTTGAAATTCAGGTCGAAACGTCGGCACAAATAAGCTTTGTGTATTTGCTGACTGCATCCCCGACCATCTTCTTCTAATTTAGTACATTTTTTTTTAATAATTAAAAAAATCTGGTGCAGTGTGCATCGGATAACATTCACTTACCACAATACTCATGTTCTTAAGTTGTGTGTAGATTAGTGGACTCTTTTTGAAGTTATCGCTATTATGGTAATTTAAAAAAAAAAAAAAACTGAAAAATAGAAGAGGTAAAAATTTTTGCAATAAAAATTCGTGGTTAAGGATTCCTCGAGGTGGGAAACGAATATAAATTTTGTTCCAGTTAAAATTACAACAGTTTAACAAAATATTTTTTTTTATTTTATTTATTTTATTACTGTATCAAAATACATCAAGTATATTTGATCATAATGACATAATGATAATGATATGATACAGCATGTAGAGAAACTACCCAGTAGTAGAACTCTAAAAACATTTTACAATAGAAGGTCACGAGACCATCTTCTTTTCAGGCGCCTCGGAGGATTGCCAGGAATGGAAGAGGAAGCAAGGTTAGAAACTAGTGGGTTTGGGTGGTTAGGGAGTTTATAATGGAAGGAATGATATCGGGTTCGGGCTAGATCCGTTACATAAGGAACATTTAGGTCTTTATGGATGGTTTTATTAGTAACAAAATAAGGAGCATTGAGGATTTTGGATTGTAAGGATTGGATACGAGAGGAATTCGAAGGTTTAGTGGAGCCCCAAAGCTCAACTCCGTACGTCCAAATGGGCCTTATTGTTGTCATGTGGATCTGTCTTCTGTAATGAGTTGGAAGTTTAGACCGTTTGTCTAGTAAGTGCTGTAATAGTCTGAATCTGCGTGCAGTTTCCTGTCGTTTCAGTCTTGTGTGAGGATTCCAACAAAATATAGCAGAGTCATAATGCATTCGGGAAAGATCGGATAGTCTTGACTATTTATATATTGAATTTCTACTTTCTCTTTTAGTTATTCATAAAATTCTTTAATACGTTGTATTTATCTATTGTTAATTATTGCTTACAATATATTCCATACATAAGTGAAAGTAAGAATTATTACGAAATGATTGGGAAGAGGGCGTGGTCAGGAGTAAAGAACACTAATCAGTAATACTTTTTTATCCTCTCAACGTTTCGACCTGAATTTTAGGCCTTCTTCAAGACTAAGTACAAAAAAGATAACAACCGTGTAAGTCAATAAACTTGACATTACCATTAATAAAATCGATAACACCATCCGCCATAAATAATATTGTTTATAATCGGCCTTAAAGAACTGAAATTCGGGCCGAAACGTGGGCGCAATCAAAAAAGTATTGTTTATAAACGTTGTCCAATCCTAACCAAATCTTCCCTCCAACCCAATCATTTTCTTCCCATATCAATACATTTACCGAAAGGAATTATTACATGAGTAATCTATTTCGATCAATATGGTGGAAGGAGAAATTGGATAGGAGACTTGTAATGAAAGGAAAATAAGATGCCTAAAGGTCAAAACCTTTATCGATATAAGTTTGACACACTTCGGTCTGCAGGATATCGAAGAGGAGATAATGTTTCAGAATATGGCTCATAGTTTTATATACCATCACTAAGAAAATCATCAAAATAAAATATCTTTTATACGTATGTCATATGTAGTTATTGTTTTATCCAATTATCTTGTTTTTCATTATAGTATAGATATTTTCGGACCAGTAACAAATAAAACGATGTGCAAGTTTTCTATTTAAAAAAAAAAACGTTCTTTGGTATGTGATGCATTTATTTTATTTATATATTTATTTGGCACCCCTTATATACAACAAAAATCAACATTATTGGCATCAGTAATTTTTACATACATAGCTATAACATGATGCCGATGATATTTACATAAACAAAATAATCCTGTGTAATATTGTTATTTCAATCTATATTTAAAAATATTTCTCAATATTTATTGAATTTAACAAATATAAATCAACTTGTTGTTATGGATTATTAAGACCACTAATAACTAATCCAAACGATCAGGAAAAAAAAATTACGCCTTTAAATTTGAAGTTTTACGTTTCAAGATACTGAGTATTCAAAAATCGGTCAGTTTGCCATCCGCAACTTTTCTCAGAAACTCTTCAAGTCAATATTTTTTAGATTTGGCACCGCAGTCACTCGTCACCAATCCTTGTAACTCGGTATTACCATCCACCAGTTTGTTTCAAAATGGCGGCCGATTAGAGATTAATTTGTTCGTATCTCTATCATTAATGAAGCTAGAGAAAAACATGAAGTGTTCAGAAATCATTACTCCAAAGCCTTAAAGTGACACAACCCGAGACTTTTCTCAGAAATTACTAGCCAAAGAAAGAAAAAAATAAATTAAAACAAAAAAATTTCAATTTTTTTTACTTGCACTTACTTATGTATGGAATATACAGTAAGGGAAGGTATTGCGAACGTAAAAAAATTATAATTTGAGATTTCGACAGAAATACATGTTCGAGGTCCCCCGAGTCCAAAAAACGTAGACACGCAAAACGGTCAGTTTGTTTGTGAACAGCCTAACTCAAAAAGAAGAAGTTAAAAATTTAAAGTCCATATTTAAGTCCGATATATGCCTTGGATGTGGTAGATACTTTTCGGGCGATAGATATTTTACATCTAATTTCAAATAATGTTTTTACACTTGGTTAAATACTCTATAAAGTCATTTTTAATGATTATCTTTGTAGGAATAGCAGTTTCCATGATATTTGTCAAAATAAATTAACAAAATGTTGATTTCTCATTCCAATGTTTATTCGGAAACTTTTTTTTTTTAAGCTGGCTTATTTCAGAAACCAATGAACGAAGAGGTTCTATTATGGCTAAACCTTTAGACGATTTATACTATTTTGAAAAAAGGCTCTAACGACTTTGATTAAACTCGGTGCGTCAATGTACAATTGAATTATCTTGAATTATTGCACTGACTAGTGCAATAGTAACTTGTACTTTAGTACTTTTTAACTCCTGTAATAGTACTAATAGATATCCCTATTATAAAAACAATAATTATTAGTGTAATTACCATGGTGTTTTTAGTAGTTTTCTAGTAGCTTTCATTATGAAACAGGGCCCAGAACTTTCTTAATTCCCTTGCAGCTTCGCTTAGTTAAACTGCTGTATTTTTGGAAAGAACAAAACTTACATTCATCATTCATTCCCACCTTTAGAAACATTAAAATTTGAATTTTTGTAGCAACAGAGAATTTTTTTTTTAAATTGTTCATAATTTTCGCTATTCTTATTGTTTTTTTTTAAATCACAAAAATAGCGATAACTTCAACAGGAGCCCACCAATTCACACAAAACTTGGGGACGCACGTAGGATGGTAAGTGAAAAGTGATTGCGCGCATTGCACTTAATTATTTTTATTTATATTCTTAGGCAAACATCAATACTCCAGAAATCACCGACGCTATCTGTTCATTCTAAAAAAAATGTACATTTATAATTTAATTTTAGAAATAAAGAACAAACATGAAATTTACTAGAATCTGTTTAATATGATTCATGATTACTGTAATTAATGTTATGGTATGCAGAAGTTTTAACAAAGAAAACTAGGACACTAATTAAAAATTGAACAGTAAATTATTACAAAGAACAACAGAAAAAGAAACAAACCAAAATGTAATTAAGTTAATTGATGGTAATTGCCCACTTGATGTATCCACAGAGATAAATTGAGGCATCAACCAATTAACTAGGAACAAGGAAACAATTGATTGTTGAGATACAAAGCAACACTTCATCATGTAACTCCATCAATATCGGTCACGATCGACTAATGACATGTGCATAGCCGAGAAAATTCTAAGAAACTACAAATAAAACACGTGATCTTTGCAATGACTCGGCTGACTATTAAAAGGTTTACTGTATGACCAAGAGATAGAACTGTGAAACAATTAAAGAAAACCATCACGTTAACTCGAAAACCAGAACCGGCCTTTTAGTACAACCCCAAGCTTGAAACCCAAATAGTTATAGAAGGAATAGAAAATCTGCAAATAATTTTGAAAATCAGTTTCTATCCCGCAAAAGGCCTCTCGTCCACTAGGAGGGGAAAGTTGCGAATTGCGAAGCAACTAATTCGTGCGAATCTCTATCGCCAATTGCCTCAGCATTCCTCCGGATTCGTAGTAGACGAGATGGCTCTTCGGAATGGTTATTCTGATGAAGAATTTTTCGCTTTGGAATTACCAGCTTTGATTCATCGACGTTTCAGGCACAGGTGATACGAAAAAGATGAAAACTGTGAGTAAATCATTTACGCAAAAAGAAACGAGTTCGGTGAATATTCTCAATTGCAATATGATCTTTAAATCGACGATGTCCACTACCAATGCTTTTTGTCGAATAAGAAGACATTTTAATAAGTTCTTGAGAATGTTTCTTCTGAATTAACTTTTACAGTCTATTTGTCACTCTTTTTTCGAACCCATTCGCAACTAAATCCCAGAAAAACGGGATCGGTTCGTAGTTCGCACCTGTCCGGACGAGAACTGACGAACGATAAGGGCCTAGTGGATGAGGTCCCCCACCGAGCCACGCCTTTGGATCGTTCGTGCATTTTCTTGCGAATTTATTTCGCAGCATTCCGCTTCCAGTAGACGATAGGCCTTACTAATTAGTTTATTAATTTAATAAAGTAACGAACTAGGTTTTTATTTTCACCTGTATACCTACTCTAAACATTTTGTGGGACAAGTTTTCATTTTTTGGGATGGCCACAGAAATAAAAGTAGATCCCCAGGAGGGTTCGATTCGATGCCACTCCAGTCAAGAGCCAGTATAAAGTAAATCACTTTCTCAGTTCCAACAGTATAACATCTCAAAAAAATAGTTATTTAGAGATATGTGTGTAATCTTAACAATATATATTGGTATTGGTGACTTTGGTAAGAAAGTTTCCCCCAGCAGCTCTCAATAATGTTCAGGTCTGGTGATCGGGTTGGCCAGGGTAAGATGCTGAAAGATATACTTTTTCACATTTAATGTAGCTGAACGAAATACTAATTCTGTCTTTCTATAGTATCCTATCCCAGCCCAAACCATAATACCTCCTCCTCCCTTTAGAGGCTTGCTTAAAAATATTTTTTTCTTTTAATAAATCATGAAAATAATATCGATATCCATCAGGGCCATCCAAATTAAACCGCTTTTCATCGCTGAAGATCACTTTCCCCATGTGATGTGTTCCGAAGCAAACTTCTTTCTATTGGCTTTGTGTGTTTTTGAAAAAGAGGGGGCTTTGACTTCAAGGGCTTGAAGGCGCTTTAAATTACGGGCCCTTTACAAAAGGAGTTGAACATTTCTGATGCTTGTTTGGACCCCAGCTCGTTCACAAATTTCTATCGCCGTGGCTGAAAAGTTGGATGCACGACGTTAAATGACTGGCTGTTCTCGGACCTTTATTATAGACATAGTCCTACCAGTGCTTTTCTTTTCATTACTCAGCCTAAAGAAATTTCTTATGAGATGCCTACTTCTATTCAAAGTTCGAGCGATTTTCGATATAGTCCAATTTTTATCGCGCAATGTTTGAATCACGTCCTTTTTACTCTCAGACAACACTTTTCCTCTAGGGACTACTTAATCAAATTTAATTAGACTCGCAGATTGAATTAATGAATGTAATGTTCACTAACTGTTTCTACAGCAAGATTTAGACAAGAAATGAGAGCCTGGCTGGCAAATACTTTTTAGCATGTAAATATTTTCAGTTTAGCTAATCCTTAGGCAAGAAGGATCAGGACTCATTACAGACATGCTTTTCAAAAAGTCACTGGGATTAGAACAGAATTTATTTGCATTGGCTTAAGTATTACATTATTTAATAACAAAAACTAACAATATAGGGTGGCCTATAATTTTGTCTGGGTGTTTATTTTTTCCTGTGATTCTGTATAAATCTTACACTTATATCTAAGATTACGTGCCTATCTCAAAATAACCTTTTTTTGAGATGTCACACTGTTGAACTAGGACAGCGGTATCCTAAACTGTCATAAAAAAAAAAAAAAAAAAAAAAATGAATTCTCTCTCCCCAAATTATGCCCATCGCTGGTTCGCCATGTATAATAAATCCTAAACGGTTGATTCCAATAAAAAAAGATAAGATACATTAAATTTTGCGTCGAATGTACTCATTTATGTAGATACTCCATAATGTATCATGTGATATGGTCGTATATGTACTTCAACAGATCAGTTATTGGAGCCTAAGTGTTAGGTATTTAGGAGGCATTGGAAAAACGAAAACAGTCAGTTACGTGCTATTCCTTAGTACTGGTTTTGTGCCAATTGAATAAACGCCTAGTCTAAAACTACATATAAATATATTGTTTATTATTCTAAATAAATCAATTTAAAGTAAAATATTATATTATTATGTTAAGTGTGTTACAGTCAGAATAAATTATAGTATTGTCATGTGTGTTTGGCCATAACACTAAGGCACAACCGAATTAGACGGTTTACGACCATATTGCTTGGTCTCAACTGGTTGATATTACATTATTAAATCTTTTCATATCACCGTAGTTATTGACTAGTAAACTTATTTATACATTGATGTACAAGTTGAGAATATGACTAACAAGATAAAATCTTTTTTTAGAATTTTCAATATTCATTCTATAACAATTTAGTATTGAATAAATGGTTAGTTTGAGTCTGCAATATAATTGGGTAACAGGAGATAAGAAAAATATCCATATGTATTGAGCTTCGGAATATTTGAACCGATACTACTTAATAATCCGGTAAGTATCAAAATTAGAATGGGGGAGATTTTGGATAGACATAGGGAGGTTGTCAAGGATAAAGACCTCTTGTTATTACGAGAATCGACCTTTAACCCGTGGTATGGTATGGTCTTAATTAAAACGGATGCTCCTTTCAAAAATCAGTTGGCCTATAACTAACTTTATGAGAATAATTGCCCAACTACGACTTTCCGATAAATATGCAATTACTCTAAATCTCGGTCCACACAAATATACTTTGGAACCACAGAAGCTTTGTCCAGCTTGTGATGGAACGGCCCTGGAGGATTGTTTCCATTTTTGACAAATTTCCCAGCGTATCACAAGAACCCAATCCGATACAAGCCGAAGCTAAGCAATATTAGTCGAAATCAGTTGTATGAATTTCTGTCTACCCGCAGGATTGGACCTTAAACTGTTTTTTATATATGAAACACAAAATCTGGAGCTGGAAACCTATCGTCCCATTAGGGGTTATAGTTTTTGTTGTTTTTTAATATTATTAAATATAAAGTGACGTTTTTGTTTTACTGTTTTATTCTAACGAATGTGGATAGCCCAGCTTGGGTATATTGTTTGTTATTAGTTTTTATAATCGATCTGTAACTCAACATTTTTGTAAAATTACAATTATCTATTTCATGTATTTCACAGGCTAACTCTATTTGTATGGGGGTTGTCCCATAAACAAATAAATAAATTATCACTATTATTATTAACTAATCTTGTAATCTAGTGAATGGTTGAGAGCAGAATGTAAATTTTAGTAAACTGATATATTTTTATTTTATCTCCAAGAAGCAAAATGTTAAAATTTGGCAACGAGCAATGACATTAAGAGTACTTTTTGAATACTGGTGAAATTGTCGTTAGAAAATGTGTCAATTGATAAGCTCTTTTGGAAAAATAATACGGGATATTATTGCCATGGTATTGAATAATATAGAAATATTTGTATTAATTTCAACTAAATATAGGGTCGTAAATGAGAGTTGTTTAATGAACTCAATACATCACATTTTTTTTTTTATTCTTAACAGGAAGCCCCTATAGGTTCGGTGAAGTCCTTGAGGATATGACCCATAAAATCCGTTAGGTGTTAAGGGTTCAAGTAAAAGCATAAGAATAGAACACCTGAAATCTATTCTAGTAGATGAATAGAAAGTCCTGTAATGACCAAAAATAAAATTAAAGAATTTACTATAAACATCTAGGGGAAATAAGTGATTAGAGTTATAAATGTGGTTCAACTGGTTTTTTGAATACACACATGCCCCTTTATTCTGCTTTTCTTCTCAAAGGGGTTTGTTCTGTTCTTTCCGTTATTTTGTCTGGCCTAACCGTTGCAGGAGACTTCATAAGAACTATTAACCCCGACAACAATAATTTAAAATAAAATTACAAAACAATACATTTAAATATTTTGTTTCGGATATATGAAAGTAAACCACTAGTGAGCAGATTCTTTTATGACTAAGTTCACTAAAATCAAACCTGTAATAATAAAATGTTTTCCTCTTCAAAATAGTATAGAAGAGGAAAATGGAGTTTTATAAATTGACACCGGATTGTAGAATTGCATATTTTGTTCATGTTCAGCCAAACCTCGACAGAAATTCGAATCATAAAAAAAATGTTCTTATTTTACAAGTTTTACATTGCATGAAATTGCAAGTTCTTAATGAATGATTTGCGTTTTTATTCATTTTTTTTTGTTCTAGTTTTGTCCAGTAATTGCCATGGTTGGTAGGAAATGGAGATAAATAGAAATGCCTCCATAGCAAATTTAACATTCAGTGCTTTTAGAAAACCATAAGTAGATGGAATTTTAACAGCAGATTTCAATGTTATTGTACATTTTATTCCGTTGTGTGAAACATGTTTTAAAACTAATAATGTCTGTATGATTCACAATATATGGAATAATACATAGAAATTTAATATTTCACTAAATTGAACATTTTGCACTTTTAATTTTTGAAAACATAAAATAGCATAGTATGCATTTTATAGCCTAAATTATATTATTACGATTTTAAAAGAACAAACCTGAATGCTTAAAACATGTTTCTCATATTCTATAAATATGTAGGTATGTATGCGAGTGTTTATTTATTTAATAATTTTATTCCTTATTAAATTTATAGTTCAGAATAGAAAAATAAAAGCACACCTGAAGTTCGAATTCAACGTTAAAACAAGTAACCAATGTTCCAGGATTAGTATTAATCAGTTGTCTTGGATACCTGTGTAAAACAAAATTCAAGAATAAGTTGTTATAAAAGAACGTTTTTATTGTTTTTCATTTGAATTTCTATTCCTTATTCAGCCTTTATTATTATTATTATTCTGTTAGATGTAAAAGTGGTTATGGCCAATTATTTATTTCAGTTTTAAATTCCAGTGATGAATATTTATCAAATTTTCTTTAATTCAAAAAATGTAAAAAGTTTTCCATGTATTAATATTATAAATTTAACAATAAAGTTTATTTTTGCAAGATTTGTGTGTTTTGCACGATTATGGATTTTTTTTTTTACTTTAGATTTAATGATTATATAACAAATAAAGATTTATTTTAACAAATAAACGAAGTACGCGCTAGCTAAATAAGATTTTAATTTTGGGGATGATTTTATAATATGTCCTTCATTTTTTTTAAGTGAAGTGTTTTTTCGTAATGAAATAAATAATTTGTTTATATTTTAAAATTCGTTTACAATTAATGGAAATACGAAAGAAAACAGCACGACCTCAGAAAATAGAATTTCCTGGATGTTTCACAAAACCGAAGAATTTTAGTCTTCATTGGGCCCTGGCTGCAAAACATTATCAAATATGGGGCCATTTATTTTAGTTAGTATTTTTTGATCTTCCTAAAGATAATTTCTGGGTCCGCCCTGCGCGCTATATTCAAAGTTTGTTTCTTGTAACTTTGATTAATTTTACAAAAATGAGACGTAGGAAATATATAAGCCCCTTTTACAAAAATAGAAACAAAGTATTGAAATAAAATGAAAACTTTAAGATTTTAAAAAATTGTATACCTCTAATCATTTTTTTAAAATTATTACGACTACCATTGAAATGTAAGGTGTTCATAACAATTCCTGGAATTATTTGAGCAGATAACTGATAGCTTGACTCAGGAGTGTTTCAACCGAGATAATGTCAACTGCACTAACATCATAATCGTTATTAAAAGCTTTATTATACGCATATGTCTACATTACACAGACTTTATTAAGAGTCGTTGTACATTGTAAACGCGCGTTGAAATGAATAAATTCAAAACCGCATTTCAATCAGTCCAACATTTTATGCGTTAAGAGAAATAGTTTTAAAGAGGACACTTTTGGTAAAAAAAGGAGAAGAACTAAAATCACTAGCTGAGAAATGGATCATCCAATACCTATCCGATGCGAAACGCCTATAATATTAAATTGGTTGGTTAAATGACACACCCCGCCAAATGGGGGGAGGGGGAGGAAGAGGGGGTGAGTGAGACGAAAGTACTCCAGGAATCTGTAAGGGGTCCAGAAGATCTTTCGTCTCTAGCCTCCTTCGGGTGCTGGTCGGCTTTTAGAGTATTATGAGAGAAACACAAAACATATTAATTCTACGACGTTTCCAACAAGTCGATTTAGATCTGACAGACATCTGTTTTAAATAGAACAATGCCACCTACTAAATCGCCAGAGAAACAATGGATTAATGGAAAGAGAAATTCAATGAGTTTTTGATAGGGAAAAAACATGACTGTATGTTTTTCATACAATACATGCGAAAATGTAATTTTTCTTTTAAATATATTTTTTAATTATTTTTCCAAAGGTTTTAACAATTTTAAATAGTTCACCATAAAAAAAATTATGTCAATAACGAAATGGACTAAAAACTGAAAAGCCTAAATTTTTCACTCAGTAATCAAAATGTTTGTAGTAAATCGCACGAAAAGTATTAGAATTTTTTAAAGTAGTATACATTGTCTAAATGTTTAGCCCTAATAGAGCCTCATTACGTTAATTTGTTTCTGAGATATATCTTATAAAAAAACATTTTTTCCAACAAAAAAAAAAAAAAAAAGAAGAAAAATCAACATTTTGTGCATTTATTTAGGCAAATATCATGGAAACTGTTATTTCTACACATATAATCTCTACAACTTCCTTAATGGAGTATTTACCTGGATGCTATTTGAGTGCTAAGAGAAATCTTCCCTAATAAATCCTGAGATACAGAAACTAGATATATCTACAAAATGTTAATTTCTCGTTAAGAGGAAAAAAAATTGTTTTTTTTTAAAACTACTTCTCATGAACGAATACACATTGAAATAAAATCGAAAAGGAAATTTTTGAGAGAGGGCACACTAGATATTTTTTATTCATTGTTTGTAGAGCAGTGTTTTTAATATACTTACTAGGGATTTTTTATTATTAATACAATTAAATTTAAAAAAAAAAAAAAAGCAAAAGTTTATTTTCAAACTCATTTTATATTCTTTTATCTCTTCTACGGATCAAACCGGAATTCCAGAATGGAGTAGGGTGACGGACCGCAATGCGGGTCATATTGTTGAGAAAATGTAACTAATACATTTTTTTTATTAATGAATGAGAAAATCACTACAAATATGAATGTTTCACTTCAAGCGATTCCACAACCTGTGCATAGTCTTGACGTAAAAAGTAAAAACAGCGTGAGTCACTATTGAGTCAGGGTATGGAGGCTGAGTCAAAGCGACCTTGTTAACAACAATTATCTTAATTTATATGCAAGTGAAAAATTCATTTCTTAATTCAACAATTCAAACATGCTTGGAAGATAAAAATGATGGATAAAGCAGAAAAACCGAAAGCTCGCGCATTCTTTAAATAAGATGAAATCAAGTTCAAACTAAACAGTAAAATTAACTTATTTTAAAGGAATATAATTTTTATATAGCACCTATCATCCACTGTGTAAAGAGATCTTAACGATAAGTTAATTATTTCAATTTAAAACTTCCAATAGAAGAAAAGAAAAGGATTCGTATACTTCCATTAAATTATAATAAGAAAAAGAGAAACCCATTGTAAACTAAAGAAATATACATTTTGAGGACACATCAAAACTATTAAATAAACATAACATTACTTAAGTAGTAAGTGATAACTCGTAAGATAAAATGAAAATGAAACAATCAACTATGCCAATTTTTTTTTATTAAAAAAAGAAAAACCAACCCACTGCTCTATAGACATCTCGCCTTAACCATAGTTTACAAGGGCACCAAAAAATAGTCCAAACAACAGATAGATAGCTTCTTTGCTTTAGTAGTGACACATCTAAAAAAACAAATTTTTTTATGATGTGAGTTTGACATATATACACTCCACAATAGTAGACTAAGGTTGCTTTGTTACAACCCTTTTTTAAGGGTTAAGGGGGGACAGGGCCAAAAGGCTTTGGGACTGTCTGAAGGATTGTTAAAGAAAGTAACCCAAGTCTACATTACTCTTTTTAAAAATCAAAAATTTTTTGTTAGATGTGCTACTATTACAGCAAATCAGCGATATCTTGAATAATGTGATTTTCAAAGAATTGCTTGAGTGACCAACAAAGTTCTGGGAACGAAAGAACCAAATGTTTTCCTTTCAAATTTTAAACAAATGTAGAAAATAAAATCAATATTTTATTTTTACACTCCCAATTTTTCAATAGACATAATAAAGAGTCAGTAGAGTTAGACCAGTTTCATTTTTTGCACAGTACGAATGTATACAAATGTTAAAAGTAAAAAAGAAAAGAAAAAATAGAAGAAAAACGAATTAAAATCATATAAATGATTCCTGACATACCTAAAAATAATACATTCAATTATAATTACTATCTTAATTGTATTGATTGAAGAGAGCTTACTGTTGGCAACACTGACTCCACCCAGTGGAAGGTTCTATTTACTTGTTCAGGCTATAACAGTTAAGAAAGTTTGTATGAAGTATAACTGAGCGTTTTTAATCATAAATAAATCAAAATTTGTTCAGGATATGGATAATCTATTACAATATGGAACAGACAGTGAAGATGAGGACGATGTGATTGGACCACCAATACCAGAGAATTATAAAACAGAGGTAATCAAAAGTAATACACCTACAGAAATAGTTGAGGATCAAGTCAAATTAAAGTCACTTAAAATTAAAGATGAAAACATTACAGAGATCAATAATGAGATAGATTCAACAGCACTAACTAACAAACAAGATGTTGAAAATAAATCCGATGATAAAATTATTGGTCCTCCCATACCACAACAGTTTCTAAATCAAAATGATGATGAAAAGAAACAGGTTGATGATACTGAAGAAGATATCATTGGTCCACTTCCTCCACCTGATATTTTAGATAACATTAGTAGAGAAATTAATGAACAAGAAAACACAAAATTGACTACAAGAAAAGAAAGTGATGATTCAGATTCTGATGATGAAGATGATGATGACGAAAATGAAGACAATAAACCTGAAGAAGAAGATCCACTTAGCCAAATCCCAATCAATGATAGTGTGTCGTTAATGCATGGATCAAAACCAGTGGTCGCAGTTGCAATAGATTCATCTGGATCAAGACTAGCAACGGGATCTGTTGACTATGATGTTCGATTTTGGGATTTCGCAGGCATGGATAGGACTATGCAAAGTTTTCGAACTCTAACGCCTTGTGGTAACAACCCAATTAAATGTCTTGATTACTCATCAACTGGTGATGCAGTGTTAGTTATATCTGGAATGTCACAGGCAAAAGTGTTGGATAGAGATGGCCATGAACTGATTGAATGCGTCAAAGGTGATCAGTATGTAACCGATATGGCTAGAACAAAAGGTCATATAGCACCTCTTACCTGTGGATGCTGGCATCCAAGAACAAGAGAAGAATTCTTAACCAGCTCTGAAGATAGCACATGTAGAATCTGGGATGTTAAAGACCAAAACAAGCATAAAGGTATAATTAAATGTAGAGCAAAGAATGGTCTTAAAACAAGTCCTACTACGTGCAGTTACAGCAGAGATGGAAATCTAATAGCTAGTGGTTGTTTAGATGGTTCAATACAAATGTGGGACCACAGAAGAATGTTCGTAAATACAGCACATTTAGTGCGAGATGCTCATGATTTTGGTTCTGAAATATCATCTATTTCATTTTCATATGCAAGTTCACTACTGGCCAGTCGAGCTGGAGATGGTACTTTAAAGTTATGGGATTTAAGAGCATTTAAAAAACCTCTTCATGTAGTAAATGACTTATTTTCGAGATACAGTTCAACCAATTGCATGTTTAGTCCGAATGACTCAGTTATAGTTACAGGAGTTTCACTATCTAAAGGAGAAAATGAAGGAAAACTATTATTTTATAACACTAAAACATTTAATCTGATAAAAGCAGAAGAAGTAACAGATTCTCATGTTATTAGGACTTTATGGCATCCTAGACTACAACAAATCTTTGTCGGTTGTGGAAACGGTATAGTAAAAGCATATTTTGGAGATAAGAGTGGAAGAGGTGCTCAGTTAGCTTCATCCAAACTGAGAAGGAAAAAGAAGCAAGTTGAAGTAATAGCAGCGCAACAGATTATCACACCACATGCATTACCAATGTTCCGCCAGGACAGGCCTAAATCATTGAGAAAACAAATGGAAAAGGATAGATTAGATCCAGTAAAATCTAGAAGGCCAGAATTACCAATAAAATCAGGACAAGGAGGAAGAGTTGCAGCTTCTGGAAGTACTTTAAGTTCTTATGTTATCAGGAATCTTGGTTTAAGCAAAAGAATTGATGATGACCAAGATCCAAGAGAAGCCATCCTTCGTTATGCAAAAGAAGCAGCAGAAAATCCTTACTGGATATCGCCAGCTTATGCAAAAACTCAACCTAAAACGATCTTTCAACCTGATGGTGATGATAAAGAAGAACCAAGTACGAAAAAAAAGAAAATTTAACATGGAATTGGTCAATGATGCATAATAAAATATATCATTGTATAACTAATAACGAGATATATCTGTATATTAAAAAAAAATGTAAATAGAATGTATATAATAAATAAATCCCAGTAAGCATTAGTGTTTTATATCCTGAACTAGTAAATAACTGCATTAGTTCAAAAAGTAACAAGGCTAAAAAAAAAGGAAAAAAATTACAAGGTGTTAAATTTAACTTTGTTATCTGGATCCTGATAAGAGCATTTTAATTCACTAAATATGACAACAAAGTGACTATAGTAATCAATTTTTTATATGATTAAACAAGAAATTCATTAATAAAAAATGAAACAGCGAGACATCCTCAAACAAACAAGAAATTTTCAAAATAATATAAAAGAATAGTTTATCTCTAAATTGAATTATTTACACATTAACAATCATTAATATTAAATTCAAAATAGTATTCATATAATAATGAAACAGGAATTTAAGTGTAACCAACATATGTGTAAACAATGCAATAAAACATAAATAGTATCTATTTGATGGTATAAAGAGAAACCCCTTCATTGCATTAGTTTACTGAGGAGAGTTTGTAGAACTATATTTAGACAAACAATGATAGATTAACACCACAGTATTAATACATAACCAATTCATTTTTCTTGATTTAGATGTTAAGCAGCTTTAAGGTTAGGTTGCAACAGTTATACTTTTCATAAAAGGTTTATAAATGAGGCTTTTTAAGATAACAAACATTGATCAAAACGTAAGTTAACGTTATTGAGAAAAACTGAAGCAATTCTTTGGGGTCTATTCCTAATAGAATATCCAATACAGATATTCGCTTTCATAGCACGTATCGGAAAGTTTTCCCTTAAAGTTAGTTTTGTTTTAACAGTCTATTGTTTATTACGTAAAAATATTAACTTACTTTGACCAACGAGAGCCTTCAGCGCCATTTTCACTCGTTTGTGTCAAGTGTCAAACTGGTCTGATCTATCCCTATCACTCCTGTGTCAGAACACTACTCAATTGTGGTAATCACTTGTTACACTTACCATAACTGAATGTTTGTTTCGTTTTAATGTTGTCAGGGGAGGAAAATAAATTTAAAAATATTATTAGTTAGTAAAAATAAGAATTGTATCAATTACTTTATTCATTTATAACGTATATGAGAAAAAATTTAAACAATAAATTTCGTACTTGATCTAAATGATTACTTGCACTATATTGTTAACTTTGAACACAGAATTATTCATGAAAAATAAGAGTTTGTCATCAATTTAAATTTAAAACTTAAATCAAAGATTTACTCTAAGAACATGAAGGAGGGGGGGGGGGTTAAGGCGATAAACATTCTACTGCAGTTATAACCAACTCTAATTCCGGGGTATTATTTAAATTCATCATTGAATCATGAACACTAGGGATTGGCTATGAATATAAAGTTAATACAGTTCGGCAAAATGATAGTCAGAGAACAGGGCTTTAAATTGTTACTTTGACTATAATACTTAATTAAAAATACCGAATTCATGATTATATAAATGGATATACTTGAAAGTTAAACATATTTTTTAAACTCTTATCTAGAAATTAAAATTTAAGCAACTTAAATTTAATTATTGATAGCTCATTGTACACACTAGATACAATTTTCTCTCTTCAGGACATTTTGTGAAAAAAGAGATCAGCTATGGAGTACTAATGAATAACTGCTATATTGCATAATGTGGGTATAGCTTCAATGTTAAGTCTTTAGAGGAATTAGCCTCAAATTAATCTGAATACTTTCCAACTTTAGTTTCTGCACCATTTACACATATTTAAGAAGTCAAATTTAACAACTTAAATGTGAATGAACTTATTCTTAAAAGTAAACTACCTACTTACTCACTGTAGGTTCAGCATTAATCTATTGAATGGGGAAGTTTTACTTCTCATTACAAACCTAGGTTATAAATTATTTCTTTAATTAAATCCACAATCAGTGAATGATTAAGTTTTAATTTAATATTCTAAGGATTCTTTAGGAAATTAGCTGAAGATCATAGAATAATCAGTTATGAAATAAGTATTCTTAAACAAATTAAAAAAATTCTTACACATAAAGTCCACATTGGTTTGATCTGATGTTTATTTATACTTCAAATCATTTTTATTTAACGAAAAACTGCAGGACATATTTAAATGTGGATAGTAAACATATCAAAAATTTATTTTTATCAAAGCCTTAATAGTAAAGGTGTAATGGGTGGCCAAAAACAAACACATTATAGAAAATACAATAATTACAATGATAGGATATTACCTTTTATTTGCAGATGTGATGCTCAAGAAACAGTGGTATAATATCTTATTATAAGAATAAAATATTTAATAAAAAAGTAGGTTTTTAATAAAAAAAAAAATTTAAATTTAACAATTTATTTTCGATATGAAAACATAAAATTATAAATACATAATAAAACAAATTCAGGCATATCAGATTTATAAATTTCATTATTAAGAGAAAAAAAAAACAATTTTTATGCAAATATGACAACTTCCATTGTTAAACATAAGTGATACTATAAGCTGTTTGCTATTATTATAGAAAAATCCATAATCTGCAAAAATACATACTGCAAGAATGAGATGGGAGTTTTATATCATTGACAAAAATACTGTGTCATGAAGTACGTTCATTACAAAACAGATATTATTTTAGATACAAAATATTTTTTTATTTTACAGAACAATAAAAACTATATACAGATATAGACAAAATAACAAGAAATTATTCAAATAATGCCAATAAATATGAAAACTACTTAAATATTTCTTCATTATTGAGTTTGTATGATGTAATTTACGAGGCCATAAGGTAGCCATTCTGCTTCAAATCAGAACAGAAAAGAACCTGGGAAAAAATAAGCATATTAATATAAATTGCAAAATTAAAATAATTGAATTGGAAAAATAAAATTAGTGATACAGATATCAAACTTACAGTATGTGCCCAGCCTGCGTAAGGACAAAATGTCTTTCTGAAACATTCGCCAATTTCTTTATAAGACTCCTTAGAAACTGTCTTCTTGTTTTGTAAATGAGGAAGATAATATGTTTTTGCTATCTTGAATACATGAGTATCAACAGGAATAGTTTCCAAGTGGTCTAATGCTGTCAGGCAAATACAATCTGCAATCTAAAAACAATTTTTTTTAGTCAGTTAGTCGTGTAAGGGAACCCAGGCAGCAATTAAATGATGTGATTAGAAACATTATTACTGAAATTTCTAAAAATAGTAATTATTCAACAACAGTTTCCAAACTGACAAAGCCTACATACTTTACCAGCCCAAAGCCTTATTTGAAACAGATTCTACTATGAAGCAAGGTTGAACCCACTTTTTTTTTTCTCTCTTTTCTTTTCTTTTTTGGTTAGCTCGACAGACCTTGTAGATCTTTGGCCAAACGAGCCTTCTCCACGCCTGCCTGTCTTGGGTTACTGCTTTCCAGTTTGCTACTTCGTGCAGTTCTTAATGTGAAATTTTTTTGAGGAAAATCTTTCTAAATTAAATGCAATATCCCTTTTATTCACCAATTTCCATTAATTCATATTCCAAAACAGAAATTAATGGTTTACGATAACGGCTATATTAAAATAAAATCTGAACCACTACAACCCATGAAGGGTCAGAGGTTCAGTACTTTGTAAGGAAGTACTATAACTAGACCAACGGTCATGCAAGGAGGTGATTTGGTTAGAATCGCGCTTGATCTCCAGATTTTTACCCAGTTAAAGATACCCAATTTATGAGGCTGGGTGGACCTCAGGAGGGCTCCAGAACGCAAAGGTTTGACTCATCGTTACAATGTAACAGAAAACATTTTTCTGCTTAGCCGGATTCAAACCCGGGTTCTTGGAGTTAGTAGCATCGCGCCTTACCACACTGCTACCGCACCCCCCCCCCCCACGATAACTGCTATATGATACAAATAATTTCTATTATTGAAAAAACAGTGATATGTATTTGAAAAGATGAATTAAAAAATATGGTATGCATGTATCAAGTTCAGTGTAAGGAGAACTATCATTAACAATTTCAGCTTTGTAACATTGTTGTTTTTGAGATGTAGTGACTAATATTCGGTAAGTGCACTCACTTATCTGAGTGGTGTCTTTTATATATTAAGATAAAGAAAACCCATTTCCACGGAAAACTGGACAGGATATTTACAAAATACATAAGGATCCAAAGTATAAATATTTGCTAATACTGGTCTGATTTAGATAATTTTAGTTTTGTTTCATTATCTTTCAAATGAGTGGCTATAACATTCCAGGAGTTATTGAAAACAATTTTTTTTTTTATTAGAAATAATATTTATAAACCAATTAGAGAAAAAAAAATAGTTGAAATCCGGTGTTATTTCACAATTATTGCATAAGACCACACAAGATTAATAATTTAAGCTTCATAGGACTTATTTATTGAGAAGGGAAAGAACTTCATTTTTTGTCTGATCCAGGGCAATTAGCTCAATGCATTAAAGAAAAAATATGATCTCATTGTTAAGAGATAAAATAATTAATAATTAGTAATAAGTTAATAAGTAAACAACAACCTTATCAGCTATCCCAGGAAGCTTCATAAGTTCTACCTTTGCCTCTTCGTAAGGCAAAGCTTGAAGGTTTTTGAACCATGAATCACCACCATTGGCAGCAATATATTTTGCGGAATTATGAACATATTTTGCTCTAAACCCAAAATTCGCTTTTACAAGATCATCTAGCACTGATTTTTCTGCAAGTTTGTACACTGGTGGAAAATCATAGAAAATAGTATGATCAAGTTCTCCAATTTTTTTACCATACAAGGAACACATTGCTTCAACCATTGTGGTCATTCTGAAAAGAAAAAAGTAAAATCACCATGTCAATAAAAAAAGTAAAAGTACCTACTATACGATGTACAAGTATTAGTACTATGATTACAACTTATAATTTATAATATCTCAAAAATAAAATAAACAGAAGATGCAGAAGAAAAAAGAATTGATGGGTGGAGTTTAGGATCTGTCTAGTCCAATGGTTGAAGACTCAGCAAAGGTCATAAATATAAAAGTGAGTAAAAAATTGTTTAAAATATAAAAGAAAGTTTCAAGAGAAAGGGGAGTCAATGAAATTGAAATATTTTAAAGAAAATCCACTAGTCTGGATGGATGAAGGTCTTATTAAAAATTTTATGAAAATAAAGAATTTGACTTTGAATAATGTTGGAAATACTTCTTTCTAAATAGGATCTTATTTAATTTTTCTAAACCTTCAATTGTGAAAGTTAAAAATTAAAAATAGGAATAAATAAACTTTAAATACAATTTTTTTTTCAGATTCATAAGTGTGTAACAAATTCATCTCTCCAAGGTCTGCCTTTAACCAAATTGACGAGGGTGCTCGCCAGATTAGGAAATTTATTTTCTGAACAATCATAGGATACCAACAGAAATAACTTTATTTAATTATTATAAGTTATATATAAATAATTATTAGTTAAAATAATTACTTTATTTAATATTTTAAATGAATTAAATCATTAGAACATTAAAAAAAAAAGTTATAAGAGGTTTTGATCTTTGATTGGCAATAGTAATCGTGAATTACTTCTTCAAAATAAGTCTCTTTTTATAGAAATCATTGATAAACTGCTTAATAAATCTTGACGTGATTGTACTTCTCTTCTTAATTAATTTTATTTTGTAGGAAGATAGTGCGGTTGGGGTTCAATCTAGGTACAAAATATTTAAAACAACTAGTTAAAGTAAACCAATGTTTCACTCAACTTTGCAGGGCTTCATCAGGGCTGATGTAGAAAGGTCTCTGACTTTCTCAGCTCTGCAAAATGGGGCAAAACGTTAGTTGACATTATATAGTTTATTTTTACTATTTAGTACCTTTATCGACCACCATCTGGACTATCTTCCTACAATCTACTTCATATAGTCAACTATCTTCTTCCAAAATTATTTAATTTTAATTTCTCAATAACAGGAGTTAGGGGGTCCTATGGAACACTGATCCTACTTATGTCTTCAATTACATTAAAAATCATGTCATCTGGAGATAAAAGTGATCAGCAATATGGAAACCTCACTCACTTTTAAAAATAATATTTGTAGCAAAAGGCAAAAGATTTTTTAGCTTTAAAGGAAGACCAGAGTTGGATTGCCTTAAATTAATTTTTTTTAAAAATTATATCTAAAATTATTTTGGTATTAATAACTAAAGGATAATATAATAATTGGTTTCATAGAAAATAATCCAACCACAGTTCAAAGAATTTCAATTGAAGATGGTAAAAATTATTTTTAAATTCCATTAAGGCTGAAAATTGAAAACAACAAGACTCGTCTATACCATTTGCTGACTTTCAGTAAACTATGAATAAATCAAAATTACTCTCTTATAGTGGAAAAGGAGGACACAGTCTTTAAATTTTTTTTATTTGCCATGCTGATTTTTTTACCTGAACATGAAGATTTTAGCTCTAATGTTCAGGGTTAAAACACTGGCATATCAAATAAAAAGAATATGAAAAATATTGCTTTCTGATTATTTTCCCGAACAAACATACATTTGACATAATCCATCAACAATTCAAAAGTACTCTCTCTCCACTTCATAAAAAATGATCAGAAATAGCCTTTGAATTATTTTTAAGTTCTTGACAGAGATAATACACCCTAAAATTTTAACTTAACTCAAAAATCTAACCTATTTCAAAAGATTTTTATTTTATATTAAAACTTATTTTTGTTTAAAAACATAAAAAAAGAATATTTCATTATAAATCAACAACTAATAGGTTAATTGGTTAGAAAGTAAAAATGAAGTTTATAATAAAATGTTAAGATTTCTGAGTTACGCGTGTATTGTATAAAGGGTATAATGTAAAAAATAATTAAATGAACAATGTGACTGAACTTACCTCGATATTGTATTGTTTGAAGAGCATATAAAGGCGAATAGGTTTTCTACGATATCTTGTTTGATCATTCTCATACCACAGAAGTTTTTAGAAATAGATTTAAAATGGTCATCTTGATCAGACCACCTTTTGTAATGTTCTTGTAAAGGAAAATCTAATCGAAAGTAGTCCTTTAAAATATCTTCACACTGTTTTTCATCTGAGGCTAACATATTGGCATTATCACTTTTCCTCTTCTTAGAGTGGATTGAGCTAGAAGGTTTAGGGAAGGCAGAAGTATAATCAATATGGGTGTCCAATTGCTTAAAAGTCCAAATCTTTCCAGCAAAAACACCTCTCCAAATATCTGGTTCGATCTCCTTAAACCTATGAATGTATTTAGTAATTAGTAAATTCCACATTCATTAGGAGCTTCTTGTATAGTCTTTGTCCTAAAGGGTTTAAAACATAAACATATCTCAAAATATGCAATAATCATTCATTATCTCAAAAATCATTAATTTTACTCTTAACTTTTAATAAATCAAGTTCTAAGAGAAGTAAAAAATACTTCAAGTTATGTAATTTTCGAGTAATGGAAGGTTTTAGAGTAACAGAAATATATTTTTTATTCAAGATGAAACAAGGGAAATCCTAAAAGGATGAGATGGCCTGGGTGGTGGTTAGAAAGGTACTAAACATAGTAAAAACATAGTTATTAGGAATCAATCTTTCAACCCACGTTGCAGGTATTCATTAGGGCTACATTAGCGAGATACCAAACATTCTAAACTATAATTGGAGAAGATGGTCGGGGGTGCGGTCAGCAAAGGAACAACATAAATAAACAAAAAAATATTTATTTATGCCGATGTTTCAACCTGATTTTAAGGTCTACATCAGGGCTATAAAAACAAAAAGACAACAACCATCATTTAGAGAGAAAAAAAAATTATATAAATAAAAATAAAATAATAATAATAAAAATAAATAAATACAAATATATAAAAAAAATAAATAATAGACTAAAAAAGTTGGAAATATACACAATAATGGAATGAAAATATAAATTAGTTGATTACTAACTATGGACAAGACAGTAGTAGATTGATTACATTATTATTTATATACATATAAATGTTGTTACCATCTTCTCCAATAAGTAATCTACGGTCAACTATATACACCTCATTCTAAACTATAGTAAGATCATACGATGACAAAGAAAATGATAAAAATGAACAGGGTAAATTATTTATTTATTAAAATTTATAACTACATTAACTAAAAAATACTGCTAATAAATGTGTGTGAATTATAGTACAATGGTATTATACAGACTAGCGGAGAATCTACCCATTGGTACAACTCCAATAAAATTTCTAAATTAGAATAGGTCTTGAGGCCATCTTATCAGATTCCTAGGAGGTTTATCAGGGATTGAAAAGTAAGCAAGGTTAGTAACAAGTGGGTAAGGGTGGTCAGGGAATTTACCATGGAAAGATTGAAATCTGGTTCTTGCCATATGAAACATTATGGTCATTATAGATAATTTTATTCATGAAAAAGTGGGAAGCACTGAGGATTGGATGAAGCATGGAGCATTGGATAGTAAGGAATTTGGTTTAGTAGAGCCCCAAAGCTCAACTTCGTAATTCTAAACAGACCTTATTTTAGTAATGTAAATGACTCTTTTGTAATTAATTAGTAAGTGTTTCAATAGTCAAAAACATTATACAATACTCACTCACAGCCTCCCCCTGGGCATTTGTGAGACCTGTTAGCCTAAGGGTGGCACTCACAAAAAAATAGACGTGGGAGTGACGCACCCATCCCTATGAAAAACCACGTTAAGAAACACGCGATGTATTTCCCCAGTACATCATGCATGGTCTTGGACCTCCACAGTCTGTCACGACTATAATAATAATAAAATAATAGTCAGAATCAACGAACAGTTTCCAGTCTTTTCATTCCTAGCAAATTGGTTCAACAGGGATAAGTGGAATATTATTAAAGGATACTGTAGGGCAGAAAGTTTAGGTATACAGTAGCACCTCAAAAGAATGTGAAACAAGAGCTAATAACAATGTTGAAAATGAGATTACAAAAAGTGTTGAAGACTCATCTGGAAAACAGAAAATCAAGTCCATAAATACTTGGGTAATACCAGTGCTAAGCTACAGCTTTGGAATACTACAGTGGTCAAATACCAGCATACAAGAAATAGATAGTCTTGTGAGAACGACACTCACGCAAGAGCGGGTCCACCATCCCTTTTCATCCAAATCCAGACTTTATTTATCCAGGAAAGAAGGAGGATGAGGGCTCATAAATATTGAAGAAGCGTGCCGTAAGCAGGAATTATCCTTACATCAATATTTCTATTTAAAAACCACTATGTTTATCTGGCAATCGTTACTATGGATTATGGTCCGACCACACTGAATCTGAGCAAAGCAGATGAGCCAAACATTGCTTCAGAAAAATAACGACTGGCAAAATGGAAAAGCAAGTCTCTGCTTGGGAGATTCTATAGCCAACTGAACGAAACCTCCATAGAGAAAAGATCAGTTGAATGGTTAAAATCTGGAATGCTATTCTCCGAGACAGAGGGGTTTGTGGTTGCCATTCAAGATAAGATGATTGCCACCAGATCATATTGAAAGCATGTGCTAAAAGACGCAACAGCACCCGATAAATGTAGATTATGCTCGGTGATGCTGGAATCAATCCAACATATCATGGGTGGATGTGGAGTGTTGGCTACTAAATATTTACAGAGGCACAACAATGTGGCCAAAATTTTGCATCATGCCCTGGCGATAAAGTACAAGTTAATTGATGATAAGAGCCTATACTACAAGAAACACCCAAATAAAAGGTCCTCTCAAGCTCTATTTGGATGAACCAATAATTACAGACCATACAATACACCATAATAAACTAAATATCCTCCTTATAGATCTAAGAAAAAAGAAAGTGGAACTTACTGGTGTCGGAATCCCAAATGATAATAATATAAGCTTTACTGTGGTAAAAAAACTAAGGAAATATCAGGAATTCGCGATAGAATTGAAAGAAATATATAAATTGGAAGGTGTTACCACTACTCTATTCATAATATCAATGAAAGATCACAGTGGCAGGCTTAAATGGTTTGGGAGTACCTATTGATGTGCTAAGAGAGGTTCAACAGTCAGTTCTCTTAGACACAGCATGTATAGTGCAAGCATTTTTAAATATTTGAATCAAAGGAAAAATAAATAAAAATATGAAGGTGGTTGGACTTCTAGGTCCTCCACCTCAGATGCTCAACCAACAATAGCGAGAAATACAGACCATAATAATAATAAAATAAAAGTCAGAATCAACAAACTGTTTCCAGTCTTTTCATTCCTAGCAAATTGGTTCAACAGGGATAAGTGGAATATTATTAAAGGATACTGTAGGGCAGGGAATTAAAGGAAACCTTCTTCAAGGGTTGTGATATGGAATTAAAGAGTTTGGGATACAATTGATGGGTCATTGTAGTACACATATGTCATGGGCAGAGAGAATAAATTAAGAGGATTATTAAAGTAATGAATAATAAAAATAACTAAACTAGTTAATTAATAATAAAACTTTTTGTTAATATTTTTCTATCCATTTCAACTTCTTTTAATTTACTGTTTGATTCTGTATAATTTTAATATGTTTCTTTAGGTTATTTTAAAGTTTTATCATATTTTACAATATTTAGTAGTATCATCCTTGATTAACTATGATGCAAACCAGCAATCATTGCTGCAAACCAGGTGGAAAGATTAGTTTCTACTACATAGTTTTGTACTATTTTGGGCACAATTCTTGACTGTCATCCAGATCAAAGTATCCTTTCATAAATTTTATAAGATCAAATAATAAAATTCTAGATATGAAACAAATTAACGAAAAAAAAAAAGAAAATAGTAGAAACAAAAAGGTGAAAATTAAATCATTCCTACCTGTAAGTTTGACCTGAAACAAATGTTGTTTTGAGATTTAAATCGTTTCTGCTATAGTGCAATGTACCGGAAACAGAAACCAACTCTGAATCCAAATCTGCAAAATAATAGAAAAACATTATCACAAGCTTTTTGGATACAACTATCTTAAGAGATTTCTTTCAAATGTCTTTGAACCAGGGAAAAATTGTTTCATTTTCATGGAGGACAGTTTAAATTTCAGTTCAGTTGTTAATAGGCCTCCAGACATATAACTTCTCGGTTTTTATGAGTATATGAAATTCATAAAGAACAAAAGTGTAATCCTGGATTAATATGGATGTTAATCTAGTAAATAAATAACATTGTTTATTAAAAATATTTTTAATTGAGCGGATGTTTTGAAAAGTTGATACTGAATTAAACAAATGAGTGACATGTACACAGGAACTACAAAATAAGAAAACACAACTAAGGATATATTATAACATTTTTTATTTTTATAATATTCTTGTTAAAGAAATCAATTAAGGTATTAATAATATTTTATGTTTAATGTTAGGGAAAGCTACATAATTACACCCATTTCTACTTCTCTTTCTCTCTGAAACTTCTGAAAAACTAAAGTTAAATATTTTTAAATTAATATTTTTTATTTTAAATTAATTTTCAATGAATTTGATGTATGGGATTAGCAGTTTTGCATTCATCTTATACATTCTTATAAATAAGAGTTCTAGTTCAAGTGAATATTTAGAAATTTTCATTATTATTAATAACAATTACACTAAAAACAATATTAAAAAAGACATTTCAATAAGTATTTGTTTATTATGCTTCACAAATACATCATAGTAATTTTATTCTTAATAAATTAAAAGTAATATTAGTAAGAGATAAAAGTAAAAAACAATAAAATAAATGATATAACCTATAAATCACACACAATCAATAAAATGACTTACCTCGTTTAACTGAAGATTTATGTTTTTGAGCAGGTTCAACAGCATTTTTAAATGTCCTTAAATCTCCACAAAACAGAACCTAAAAGAGAAATAATAATACTAAAACATTAAATAACATTTTTCAAACAATGTCTCCAAATAGAAACTTTATTTCGGTTTAACATAACTCACTTATTTTTCTTAGGTAAACTTTGATACTTAGGGATTTGAAGATTCAGAAACCACTGTCATCTGAATTTTTATAAAAAAATGGATATAGGTGATTCTCCCGTTATGTACGAAATTTGCGTTTTAGAATAAATACACTAATTGAAATTTAGCTTCTTCAATAATTTTTTTTTAATGAGTTCATTTTAATTATTCTACTAATCACTCATATCAATAATCTGTTCATAGAAGTTTGTGGTTTAAGAGATACATGATCTTTGAAATCCTTATAGCTAGGGACTAACTGAATCATGTAAAGTAATTAAAATTCACAAAAATCAACCTTTTATTATCATATCTCAAACAAAATTGCTTTGAAAGAACAACACATCATTCTATCCCCCATATGTTAGAAGCCCAACAGCCTCTTGAGCAGTTTAATAGTTGACTTAGTCGATTTTAAGGTACGTTTTGATTCTTCAGACTTGATATGGATATCACTGACTTGAGATAAATACTGATTATGAGTATGAATAATCACAAAGAAACTTTGTATAAGATAATTAACTATTTGAATCTCAACAGCCATCAAATCACATAAAAAAATATGCATAACAAATCTGAACATGAAACATGTAGAAAAATAATCACATGTAATGGAATTCTTTTGGGTTCTTCTTTTTCCTAGCTACAAATTTCTCGAATGAAACTATGAAAGAGTCAGTTGTGGAAGAGCATGTTGGAGAGATGCTGATGCCCCTTTCATGTAAGTCTAACCCTCCAGCAACTTCATGTTCATTTGATAAACTGATAGGAGAATGTGGATGATTATCTATTTCGATGATTTCAGTTAATTATTCAGAATTAGATGAAGCTATTCAGGTTCTTCTTGGAAATCGTTGGTTGGAGAGATTCCAAATTTCAGTTCTAAGAGTCCATTGTGAGCCAGTAAGCAGTCAAAATTAATAAGCCTATTCATTTTCAGGATATTTTTCCTATCACAAGATTCATTTCATTAGTATACTACAGATAGTGTACCAGGGTAGACTTTCATATTTCCTCTAAAGTAGGGCAAAGATATCTAAGGTATCACTTTAGAAATCATATTTGCCATTCCAGTAATTTCTTCTAGTGAAATGACATACAACAGAACATACCTTTAAAACTCTAACAAACATATCAGTCACCAATGTCTTAACCCACAAGTGACGGCCTTGTCCAAGGATCGCTTCAGTGCCCCTGCAATTAATAGTACTATGAACAGCTCCTTCTAATCCAGCCAGACTGGAATGAAACACTATTATAGTGTATACTAGGCTGTTCATGTCTTCTTATGAAGAACGTTCCTGAATTCAACTAAAGTGATAAACATTTTAATTCATCGATTATCATAAAATAATTAATATTGAAATATTTCCCCATGGTTTCAAACCCAAATTTTCTTTAGCATGGGTACTCGTTGATCTTCCTCTGAAATTAATTAATGCCAGCATGTATAATTCTTCTTTTATTTTTTGTAGAAGATATTTTTTACAACACAATTCACATAATGAGACAAAGTGATGAACAGTACAGTGAAACCACAGTACTAGATGAAAATATGTACACTGTGTGTGATTTACCGTGAATAGCTAAAGGAGGGTGGATTTGATTTAGTGAACTACTATCAAAATGGCCTATTTTGTCTGTATAAAATCAATAAATATGAGAAAAATGAATATTGACAGATCCATGGAAAGGAAGAGATGTATGGTGATAAGAAGAAAGAAAAAAAAATATTAATAATATGTTCCCACGTAAAATGTTTTTGACAATTCCTGAGTTTATTGTAAAACTTTCAAATCCTTAGAACTAAGGAATCAATTTCATTCCAAATATAACAGAAAAAAAAATTACCAATTACAAAATAAAACTTTTATTACACTTACCGTGTGAGCCCATCCAGCCAAAGGCCCATATAGTTTTCTAAAGTAATCTCCAATTTCATTGTAAATTTTATCAGTAACATTTTTAACAGATTTCAGATGTGGCATGTAACCGTGGCTAGCTATTTGAAAGACATGAGTATCCACTGGGAGTGCTTCCATGTGGCCGAGTGACATGAGGCAAATACAGTCAGCGACCTGCAATAAAACAAAAATTAAACTTGGTCTAAAATTGGAAATACAAAATCAAATTGGGTTTGTTTTTAATATTAATTCCTTGTTTCACTAACATATGAATTATTATATACTATATTATATTATATATTACTATAAGGAAGCATACAAAACTATAATACATATCCATTAATCAACATAATACATTTATTTTAATATAATGAGCAAACATTTGAAAAACAAAAAATAATTGGTAGATTGTGATCAAAAGAGATAAAATCAAAATCTTAAGTTTCTAAAATCACTCTAACACATTTACAGACAATTTCTTATTTCTAAAGATGTGATTATTTTCATATTAATTAGTTAATTTGTTTAATACATCCTCCAATTTCTTTCATACTTCAGAACTTACTGTAGGTACATATGGGTATTAGAATATTTTAGCTATCATATAGCATATTTTTTTACTCCAAATTTCACGATTTTTATTACCTCTCTTCAAGTTCTTACTACATAAAATCCTGGGCTCTGCTTATAACCAACACCATTATTATTGTTTAAATTCCATCACAGGCATTTACTTTCACTTACTCAAAAGGGCTAAACAAACTACGTATGGATACTTTTTAGTTGAGGTGAAGCATAAATTTATATAAATACAAATCACTTTATGGTGTCTAGTATAGCAAACAACAATGGTTGTCAAATTTCTGATTGTATATAACTGAGTACACAACCACATGACAGGTCGAGTGAAAGTTGTGAACAAGTACCAAAAACAGTATTTACTTTAATTTTATAAACAAATCTAATTCATACTGTTGTGGTGTTGTTTCACATACATGTCAAGTCAGTAAGAACATAAACCTGATTTATACGGCTAATAATAAAATTAACAAAAAGATTGTGATATAATGGTTCTTGTAAGAGACCATCAAAATAAACATCATAATTCAAACAAAAAATTTGTACAAATCTAAGAAAACAATTGACATTCATGATAATAATAATAATACACTAAATTATACCTTTGGACCAATACCTGGTAGTTTAATAAGCTCAGCTTTTGCCTCCTTGTAAGAGCATTCCTTCAATTTCAGGAGCCATTCTAAACCACCTAAAGATTCTAACATTTTAGCAGACTGTTGAATAAATTTTGCACGGTAGCCAAAACCAGCTTTCCTTAATGCAGCATCCACATCCTCACCAGTCAACTTCGAAATTTCAGGAAAGCTAAAATATTCTTTTCCATCATGCGTGCATAAGAAAGTGCCATAAAGAGAACACAACTTTTCAACCATACTGGATATTCTACAAAATAACATGGAGTAATTACAAAAAAATATCTTTCTACAAAACAAAAACTTTTAACAAAAATTCAACCATCAAACCTTATTATATTATTGTTAGAAGAACAAATAAAAGAAAATAAATTTTCAACTGGATGTTGGTTTAAAATACGTATTCCATAACACTTCTCAGCTATACTGTTAAATTTAGTATCTTTCTTCCCCCAATCATTATAATACTCTTCAAGAGGTTCTTCTAGTCTCAAATAAGACCTGATAAAATCTTCTAATTTATCTTTTACAAAATCTATGTTGCATGTTGGAACATCTGTATTAAAACAATCAATTTTTCCATTTATTTTTGATTTTTCACTTCTAGCAGTATACTCTAAATATTCTTCAAACTGTCTCAGGGTCCAAACGACATTTAATACAACTCCTGTCCATTCATTCTTATTAGTTTCTTTCCATCTGAAACAATATTTCAATATAAAGAGCTTTTACAAAAATAGTTTTTCAAAAAATCGTGAATTCTATTTTTACCTAAAACATTGCCCTCCTTCCAGCATCATTTTTAAATTTAGAGAACATCTTTTGGCCAATATTTTACCTGAAATCATAATTAAAGACTAAAGAACCATCAAATAATTCTAAATAAATAAAAATATTTCGCGCCACAAGGTAAGGTTAAACTTAAATTCCCAAAGAGAAAAGAAATTCAAAATATATACTATCTAGATTAATAGTAAAGAAAATAAAAGCTTCAATAGCCAAATCGGGGTTTAGCAAGCGAGTTGGCCGAAAATTGATGGATTGCCTTCTAATATTTTTGGTGTTACAATCTTCTCTCGTGAGATTGTGGCATGTCGTACATGACCAATTGAGTGGGTAACATTTAAATTTAAGCATTTTTAAGACCGTTTGATTTGTGTTATCTGTCAATAAGTTTAAATTGAATATACTGTGAGAATAATAATATATCTTTGAATGTTAAGCTGAAATTCTCCACATGGAGCATTTTAGTAATAACATCTTTATAATTTTTCCGACGTTTTGAAATTCTTAATAATTTATTCAAGAACTTTTTAAAAATAAATTATCGAGTACTTACCCATTAATTTTTTTTAATATAATTTCTTTAATGACAATAAATAAATTTTGTAATTAAAAAACATAATGGAAGAAAATTAGATTAATTACAATTTTTCATGGAAAAAAAACTTCCTCAACAGTTGTGATCTTGGCAGTTGGTAGGGAACCTATCGCAAACCCGTGCTTTAAAAAAAGTTGTAATCTTGATTAATTGACAGTTGCCGAAAAATCAAAGAATTGTATTAATCAAAATTGAGGATAATTTTGCCTACAAGGAGGTACAAGATCAAGGTATTAACATTTTTCTCCATTCCATGATATTTATTTATAATGCCAAATAACTATTATTCAAAAATACTGAAACATCAATTTAATTCTTGTCTTATTTTTAATGAAGGTCTGGGCAGATGGGCATTCCATATAAGGTCTGTGGTTAAGCTCCTATGGTCACACACTGGGAGATTCTTCAGGACAACAACAGTCCAAGTATTAAATAGTTTTTTTTTTTCATCAAAACAAATTAATTCACAATTTTTACACCGCTATATTTATCCTAGTAACTCTTAGGTGAATACTATATTAAGAACAGTTTTAATGACCATCGAACAACGCTTCGGCGGTGGTAATGAAAATGATTGATACGTAGCTATGAGAATTTCGTCAATATATTCTGAGAGTTATACTGTAACAATAACATTGACATGTTTCATACATATACCATGTTAAATAATATTGTTTCAATAACACTGACCGAGTTAGGTGAGTTTTATGCCACAGCAAAATATAATGTACTGCCAAGTAGATTTTTATTTTATCACTGAAGAATACATTTCCTTCCTTATCCAAAGAGTGGTATAGAACACAATTGTAGACTGAGCAACAACGAGCTTTAAAGAAAACTGTAGGAGGCATATTCTTAAACCAGCAATCTTTTACTGTCACCGAATAGTGTGATCAAAAAGTAATTTTGTACCATATTAATTTTTTTTTTCAGTTTCATTAAAGTAATGCGCCCTAGATACCGAGACTTATTTTATATTATCATCACCATCATCATAAATCGGCACGACAACCCATTACTGGGTCCTGGTCTCCTCAAGCAGCTTCCACCAGTTTAATCTGTTAAGTGCAGTTGCTCTCCAATTCCTCACTCCGAGCAGTGTCCTTGAATCCTCTTTAACCATCCAGCCATCGAAGCTTTGGGCGGCCCCTCGGCCGTGTTCCTTGTAGACGCTCATTGAGAAGTTTATTTGGGATCTCATCAGTTCCCTTCCTTGGCACATGGCGTACCCAGCGCAGCCTACCAATTCTCACAAATTTTCCAACATCAGGCTCACCAATTAATAAGTAGACTTCCCTATTCTTGCGTCTTCTCCAAGCTGAACCATCCTTTACTGGGCCGTAGATGCGTCTGAGTATCTTTCTCTCAAACGTTTGGAGATCCCTTTCATCGGCGTTCCAAAGTGCCCAAGTTTCCGAGGCGTAAAGCAGCACTGGTCGAATTAACGTTTTATACAATTTAGTTTTCGTGGATCTTTATAGTGAGCTACTACCAAAGTGCCAACACAGTCCAAAAACACCTATTTTATATAATTTTAGAAATACTTGATATTATCGTTTTCTGCCTTTTTTCAGAATGTTATTATATATGAAATGATATATTTTTTTTTACAGAATTAGAAAAATATATTGCTGGCCTAATTGAAAATTAAAATCTGTACGGCTATTGTTGAACGTGGGGTGGTGGACTCAAGTATAATGTTTTACTGTTCTTACTGTTTTATTAGTTAACGGTAACATAAAACGTTCTTACTGTAGTGAGAACAAACAACACAACAAAAACTTGGCAACTACCAACTGACTGTTACAAAACCGTTGCAAACAGCTTGGGCTCAAAAATCATCCATATCAAAAATATTCACAGTTTGCCACAGAGCAACATGTATACAATAAAAAATGAATTTTTACATTACACTTTAACAGCTTTATTAACCTAGTATCACAAAAACAAAATTTTTCATTGAAATCGGTTTTTCCACCGATTTTTATAGCCTCCAATTATAAATATAAATGTCTTCATGAAATCTATGGTCGGTTAAATTGTCCAGGAAAACAAAAATTAGATAAAAAACTAAGAAAATAAAAGATATCTAGGAAAGCCATTGTTCCATCATTTATCATTTTCAAGTTTCAAAAATGTTATCATTGACTAAATATTTAAGATAATATGCAGGAGATTGAAAAAACATTGCTAATTATTACTAAATGATCGATCATTTAAAGTTGAAATAATTGCTCCTTTATTTGCTTTATTTACCACTTTCTTACATTTTAATATTTCGAGGTACATTCTACCCCATCATTGAAACAATTCATTACTAAAATCATTTTTTTATTATAATGCATGGTTGTATCTATTATCTTATTTCCATTTTATTACTTACCATTAATTTTTCCCTTGGCCTTTACCAGATGTATTAGATTAAATATCTTCAGTACTTTTTTTTAAACAATTTACTTGGCTCTAAAGCTACTGACTATCAATTAATTTGGTTGGAATGCCTTCTTAGGTACCTATTTAACCTTTGTTTTCTTTTGTGTGTGCTATGTTTTCTTTTTCTCTCCCCCTCGTTTTATCATTTGTCCTTTTTGTTTAAATAAGATAATAAGTATCAAGGTAGAAATGTACTCAAATATTGCAAATTTAATAAGAAGTACTCTTCCAAGAAATTTTATAAAAATAAGATAGTTAAATGTTGAGATATCAATCACATTTAGCGATTTTAAATAAACAGTATGGATTTACTTCATAATACCGCAGATGATAGCTCCCCCAACAGAACACAAATTTGATATGGACCCTAATTTAAGCAATTGCTGTGAATATGGGCTTACTCTGAATCACCTTACTTTTCATTAGTTCTATTTAAAATATTTTTTGTCGTAAGAAAATTTGACCAAATCGACAACGTATGTTCATCGCAATGAATCATTAAATCTGGGAGTCTTAACTAATCGATTGAGGTAACTTGATTTTAAATATATTGTTTTGGAAGTAGGTATGGTTATTGTTCTCTTAGGTTAGGTTTTTGGGTAATGATTATTTTAAATTTATGTAACAAATAATAGATTAAAAATACGGTTGAATAACTATTTCAATATAATCATTAATATGTTTTAATGTTATATAATAAGAAAATAATGTACATTTCAACATTTTTTAAAAATAATTAGGTAAATGTAATTTCTTTTTTTGTTGTCTATATATTATAAAAAATAATTACGAATTTTTCATTATGTTAACAAACAGTTAGGATCTTTGTTTCATTCTGTTTTCGGATTTTTTTTTCAGTTTGTTCCTATATTTAATAATTCACCAGAAGTAATATGTTTCTTTACAGCGACACCCTCAGTTTTTGAAATTACAATTGACGAGAATAACAATAAAAACTGGTTTTTCCCCTTTTCCTCAACAAATACGACGTCTCTGCCTAAAGATAGTTAAGAAAAGCGCCACGAGGTGGCATTGGTCCCTTTGTCCTTTCATCAGCCACTTTTAGCTCACCATTACAGCTTTAAGCTCTATGCTTTAACGGTCGTTTCGGGGTGATGGTGAAGTCCATTTTGAAGCGGTATGTGTTAGTGCGAATTTGAATGTAAAATTAAGTTTTAGTTGTTTAATAAGAGTTGTTAGGATCATCTGAAGTGAGGAAATCATCTGCCGCTATGAACAACTTCAAGATATACATCGATGACGAGAATGCTCATGTTAGAACAGCTAAAGACAAAGACTTTCTACAGGCAGGAAAGAGACCAGTACTGGGACAACTTCAAAATACTATTCCTTGCGATGGAATCAGCGATCTGCTTAAGAAAAAGGAGGTACATACAGGTTTTACCGAAACAATTAAAGCCTTAGATATTAAAGAGAAGGAGAGTAGAAAATTTAATAATATAAAATGTGGTTACCTTTCACCTTTAAAAGACGTTCAGAAACCAACTACTCACAAGAATGTTGAATCTTCCAAAACGTATTCTCCAATAGCAATTGATGCTGACCCTGTTGCTACAGAAAAGGAAAATTTTTCTCTCAAAGAAGATTCTCAGGCATCTGAGAGTAATACCCCCACCAAAGTATCTGAAAGTGTACCACAGAATTTTTCCAGACTTGATGTCTATGGTTGTTATTCTTATTATGATGCAATTTATAAATACATGAGGAAGCAAGAAGAACAATTTAAAGCCAAAGCACATTATATGAGAAGGCAGCCTGACATTAGCTACTCAATGCGAACAATTTTAGTTGATTGGCTTGTTGAAGTTGGAGAAGAATACAAGCTTCACAATGAAACCTTGTTCAAATCTGTAGCTTATATTGACAGATTTTTAAGTAGTATGGCTGTTGCGAGGCCTAAACTCCAACTGTTGGGAACCTGTGCTATGTTTATTGCATCTAAATTTGAAGAAATTTTTCCTCCAGGAATAGAAGAATTCATATACATTACTGATGATTCATACACAACAAAGCAAGTTTTACGGATGGAGCGGTTGATTTTGAAGGTACTTTGTTTTGATTTGTCTTCACCTACATCTTATACATTCCTGTTGCATATAGCTGCAAAAGCAGACCTGGCTTCAAAGGTTTGTTTCTTAGCAATGTATATTTGTGAACTTACCCTTCTGGAAGCTGATCCCTACCTTGACTTTTGTCCGTCATTAATTTCTTGTGGTGCTATAGCATTAGCAAAGCGATCATTAGGTTCTGGAGAAGTTTGGCCTAACAAATTAGTTGATATAACAGGCTATACATTAAGCCAGTTGGGACCAGTTATCAATCATCTCAACGAAACGCACCGTAAATCTTTTACTCTTGCTCAAACAGCTATCAGACAGAAATACAAAACAGCTAAATACCAACATGTTTCCGATGTACCTTACAAACCATTGACAGTCCGTGATTCATTTGCTCTACCATAAAATAATATATCTGTATAAATTAATGACACCAGGACTTGCCTCTCGCCTTCTAATATTGTTGATTTGTTTTATTCATGAACATTATTATTAAGTAGATTAGCAATACGATTTTATTAATAAGATGTATGAACTTTTCCCATTTGTGGAAAATTAAAGATTGTTATGTATTATTGGTCATCAATACAGCATGAAATCAAGAGCCATCATCAATCTAAATTTAGATCGGGAATATGGATGAAAACGGATTTTCATTTTATGTTTACTCTGCTAAGTATCTATAGCAGTTACGTTGAAATTAATTACTTTTGTTAATGTCATCAGAAGGAAAAAGAGGCAGTCAGGAATAATTCCGAACATTTCAGCCGTTGTCCCAATGGGTGTACAAGTATTGAAGAAGTTCATTCTTCGCCATGATTATCGATCTTCGCTGTTTCTTTAAATGAATATCGTAATATATGTTTGTTAATATAACAAGAGACCTGTTAAATTTTTATATATGAATCATTAAATGGACACTCAAGACCGAGTAAGTTGATAATGGCAAGTTACATTGCTTCATTAAGTTGCCTGCTGTATTTGTTTTAATGTAATTAAATATATTTTTGGTATTTTAAGTATCATTTTTCTTTATTGAACCTTTTAAAGTATGTGTATGTTTTTAACATTAAAGCAATTTCCCCGGTTCCAAACTTCAGTAATTTTGATGCTCATAATTTCTAAAGCAATTTACATTTAATGCTTAAAATTGAATTTGGAATGTTTTGTTAATAATCTATTATTCTTTTATTATTAAAAGCATTTGTTTAGAGATTTTCATTGGAGTATAACCAGATTGGTAAATCTATCCTGGTATAAATACTAACAAGTCAAATCCTATTCTAGTTCAAAGGTTACTAACACTATAATGTTTTGTTTTATTTATAAAATCTGGGTTGGATAATTGATTCCAATGTCATTATTGAATTAAAACATGCTATTGTCTTTGTTGTAATTAAAAATAAAACAATTTTTGAATTAACATATTTTTAATTATTATACATTAGGATTTTACAATAAAAATGTTTTACTTGGTTATATAAGTTATTAATTGCATGTTCTTATTATTATTACCTGTTTTCCCTTCATGATTTTTTAAAAATTTGATTCAAGTTCTCAAATACCATAACACAAGTGCTCTTTTAGTTTCTACTAATAATGTTTGCCAACTGAGCACCACATAGTCATGAAATTGAATTGTGATGTTTATTGATGATTTTAAATTATATTTGGTTCAGTTTTCTTCTCTGCAGAATTACTAAATTATCAATTATTTGGATTGTTTTTGTAAATATTATAATGAAAACTAATGATTAAAACAAAACACTTGTAATTATAGGAAATTTAACTCAATAATTATTGATAATTATAATAAATGTTTATGTTTATTTGTCTTATTAATCAAATTAGGAATTTTGGTTGAAGCACTTATGTTTTATATCAGAGCTGGACAAAATTAAGTAATAAATAAAACTATAACAAAATTATCATGGATACTATGTTAATTTATTAATGAACCATTTATAACTAACTGTGTATCAAGGAAAATTTAGTCATAGTTTTATTTATAACTAATTTTTGCCCAGCTCCGCTTTTATGTTAGTTTAGTTGGTAGAGAGAGGGGGGGGGAGAGGAGGTAGGAGTGATTCCTAATTAGGAATGAATCTAATTAATCTTTCTTTGCTGTAGTACTTTGTAAAGACTGAATGTGTCATTTAAAACACCATTGTTTAATTACTTTCTACATAGTTTCGTAATGTCAAGTCAAAATATTGCAAAATTAACTCATTTCTAGATTCTTAGTATTATGGAATTCTTGTTAAGAAATTACTTAGAGAATTATTGTGTTTATATATTTGTTTAATAATTTAAGTTAAAAAGGAATTAAATATTTCAAATTGTGTTAAAATGAAAAAATAAATTGCCAAACAATCTGATTAACTTTAGTTTCTATTAGTAGGTAATATTAACTAAAAACATTATTAATGTTACTTAATAAATACTTCTCAAATGTAAAAATATTTAACAATATATTTATGTAATCCTGTGTTTTAGGTTTTGAAATTTACTCAGAATCATGATGTAAGTGCATGATTTTAATAATCTTAAAAGCAGAAAGATCGGTAAAAGTTCTTAAAATTTTGTAATTTGAAATTGGATAAAAAGAAATTTGGTTTAGATTAAATTTCAATCTCATTTATTCCTTCAAATTCATTATTTAATATCAAGCTCACTCTTCTAGGATAGAATAAACTGTAGCTAAAATGCTCATCCAGTCTAACGTGTACCTTAGTGACTTATTTGAGAATTACCTAACTTAAAATTTTTTGTATTCATTACTTAGTAATTGGAAAAATTATAGCAAACTTTAAAAGTGAAAATTCCAAAGATAATAAGATTTGTAAATTCCAATATCCCTGTTCTATAATGAGGTTGTTTGGATCAGTTGTTCAAAGTATATTTTTTTAAAACCAATTTCAGTCGTGTCACTTTTGATATTGTTTCTTTTTGTGTTAATTCATTATGAAAAAAATAATAAAATGTTAACATCCTATAACTTCATTATTTATCACTGCTATCTATTTTGGTTGAACCTACTATTTGCTAATAATTAACATATATTGTCCTTAGGAAGTAGATGGATTTTTTTTTTGTTAAGCTGGGTGTTTTAGGACGCATTGGTAAAGTATTCCATTTTGGATTTATTATTTCTTATAATCCAAAAAAATATATAAATATAAATTAAGTATACTGCTTAAAAAAATAGAATGTTCTAAATTTATTGTTTATTTTTGAGTTTCTAATCTTTGACAATTTTTTTAATGAAGAATTTAGATAATTTTTCTGTATTCATTTGATAAAATATTTTAAATCACCTTTTCCTAAAAAACGTGATTTGCTCATAATGGTGTCTCGTTTGTTGAAGTTTTAAGGATGGTTACATTTGTTTATTCTTGTCAAAAATTGAATGCCATAGAAATGCGTACTGGAAAAATTTGATATACAATTTACTATCTAGAAGAGACCTAAAAAGTGACTTGCAACATTTTGCCTTCTGACCGCAGATTTGATATCTTAACAGAAATATGAATGTGGTAAAACTATTTGAATACTGTGTTTAGTAGCTAAATTGAGCTACCTAAATAACCATTACTAATCTGGATATTATTTTCAATAAGGATTCAAAAGTTTCATGTCCAAATGTTTTATAATTCACAGCCTTAAGCCATCCTAAAGAAGAAATATGGCTTTTAATAAACATAATTTTAGATTTTGTGATATATTCATAAAAGGAAATAGGATAAATTTAAAGAATAAGTAACACTGATTTTTCAGTAGATTGTCTTTATAGTATATTTGACATTTAAATGGAAAGTCACTGTATATGATAAGTTTTTTAAATTTTACATTTGGTTTTGTACTACTGAACTCAGTATATATATATTATTATTTATATCTTTATATACATTTGAAAGGATTAAAATAGGCCAACTTTTCAAGAAAATAGTTTGTTTTCTATTCATTAGTCATTTCTAGACTTTCATATCCTCTTCTGTTTGGTAGATAACTACCGTCTCCTAGTGTCAATAGAATAGATGAATGTGTATATATAGTTACATCTGTTTGTCAGAGGTAAACTGTCATAAATCCAATTTTGTTAATTTTGATTTTATCATATTTGCATTATTTTGGATATATTTCCTGAGGTAAATTATTTTTACTAAGCTAAAAGGGTAGTAAAAAGTGTAACACTCCAAATATAAAGATAGATCACTACCCACAGCAAGTAATACATTGTGATCTGAAACTATTTTCTTTCCAGTAAACCTTTAAGTGTTATGATAGTTTACCTCTAATGTTCGGATATATGGTGTCAAATACAGGATTACAGTTAAGATATACAAAAAATTTTAAATCAGGCCAATTTACAATATTAAAATAAAAAGAACAATGCAAAGCAAAGGACTAACAGAAGAAAAAAATCCATCACAGTATATATAATGACACTAACTTTAATACTAATTAAATGGACAATTACAATAAAAAAAAATTAAAACAATATACAAGATAAAAACACAAAGTGATTCAACGAAGCCTAACATTATTAATAGTCCCTTAGGTTAGGTGTATTATAGGAAAGACAATAGTAATCTAAAAGTCTTCATGTAACACATATGTACATTAATGTTAGAAATACATCTAGATAGACGATTGGAAGAAGGTCCATACGGATTTAGAGCTAGTTATTCAAGATATTTTTCAATAGTATGTTTGGTCGTTGTGAAGGCGATGAAATGATATATCACACCTATCACAAATATGGATATTTGAATAATGAAGAATAAATAAATAATTGAAACACAATTATGGGCTGTAACGAACAATAACAATATACCTTACTATTACAATACACACAATCCAAAGTATTTAATGTCAGGCAGTGGGTTTTAGAAATAAGTTTTTCATCCCTAAATATTTACACTTATTATCATTAAAGAACATCAGTAAATAACAATAAAAGAAATAAATCCAATTTGACTGGGTTCTACCCTTTGTTCCACGTATCATCTAACTGAAACAAACATCAGGAAGTATATTATTGTAAGTATTATACGCGCATATGTACAAAATGCAAATAAAAATAACTTGGTTTTGGTTAGCTTACACAAAAACGAACAGGAATTAAAAATAAAAAAGTTCTGAAACAATATTAAATACATATATTATTTACTAAGAACATAAGGTATTTAAGGTATATAAAAACAATAAAAAAATAAATCTATGAAATTATAAAGAGAGAAAAATGAAGGTATCACGATATCTTACTAAGTAAAACATAATACTTCAATTTAAAAATACCAGTTAATTTTCATACAGAATACTTGTGATTCAAAATAAAATTAATAAATATGGTATACAATTACAGGTTGCCTTTAAAAACATAAATTTACTGAACGACGACTAAGGTAGTACCATTCGCTTAAAACATATCTAATCAGACTCTTCCGAAAATACTGCGGTCTACATCAACATAACCTCGAAGAAACATACAGTATTTGTATGTTATAATAACACAATGACTAGTAATATGTGGATTACGACATGTTATGGCCTCCGATAATGCTATAGAGAAATTGACTTCAACATTAAAATAGAAAAAGAAAATTTACAAATTACACTACCCTGGTAACTTCTTCACTTATAGAAATATAATTTAAATGTTTTAAAGTGAGCTTAAAATGCATGATTTCAGTCATGTTAAAGTAAACATAAGACAAAAAAAACAATCATACACAACACATAATTTTGAGGTTTAGACCAGAAAGAATCTATGCCTCCTAGATAAATAAAGATTTCATCATTAACTAATAAGCTGTTCAGTTGTAAAACATGGCAACTGAAATTTTTTATGGATTGAAGTTTGTGGTAAAACCAGCCAAAGGGGGATTTCATAAATTGTTTTTAAAGAATATTTAAGAAATTAATATTCTTAAGAGAATAATGTTGGTATTAACTTATGGTAAGTGACAGTAAATTAAAGGTAAAACATAAATGAATATTTTAACATTGTAAAAGTATTCATTTTGTCAGTTATAATGTTTTACGACTGATTGCCTCAATAAATATGTTAGGTACTTGTACGTGTTACATACTTAATACATGAATATATAAGCAAAAAAAATTTTCATTTTTTTTATATATACTATACTGCAGAGTACTTGCCTGAAGGGTAAAAAAGTAAAATGCACCCAAAAAAACATTTTCAGTTTGCAAATACTTAAGCAGTTGTTTAAGAAATGCCTTTATGCATAAACTGGTACAAATGAATATAGGAACCCAACTTCATTTAAAAAAGAAAGGTTATTCTGTTTGTTCAAAAATTTAAACTTTATTGGAATATAGTTCTTGTACTTAGTGTCTTCTGGAAATTTAAAAAAATTGTTTACACAAAAAATGTGTTATAAATGACCTTAAAAGAAGCGTAGTTCTAATAAAACTATTTCTTGACTTGACTACTCAACCGCTCCCATTTGGCAAAGAAACTTGTCACTCATTTGTACTGCTTTATGCCAATAGACATTTCATATCTGTTTACATAACATTTGTTTAGGAATTTTAAAAATTATTGAAAAATATATATTTTCTTAAACTTAAGAAGCATTTTTTAAAAGTATATGCATTAACATGAGAGGCAAGTTTTTTTTTTCAGTCCTAATTTACATACAAACAAGTACATGTATATGAGTGTGAATATATATAAAAGTAGATATTTCATTGAAAATGTTAAAAAAAAAAATAATAAAAATTAAGACAATCATCAGTAGTAAAAATAAAATAAATGCCAAATGTACCATTACAAATTTTTACCATTCAGATTAGTATTATTTTTTTAATAATTTAGAAGAAACAAATTAGGTACTTGTAAAAAAATTCTCTATTAAGGGTACATAATTGAGCTGGTATTTGCTATAGACCATTTTATTAGTATTTTTACAAAATAGCAATAACTAGTTTTGGAAACTATAATTGAGAATCTGTGAGAAATATGCCAGGCAAAAATTATACAAGGAAGGATGTGTTTTTAGAGTCGTGTCAGGAATATATGTAATTTAAAAATAGAAACATATGGATTTGGTACACAGGAACTTAATTCAAACCAAGAAACTGCTGTTAGGGGCATGTAATTCTCTCAAAGGAAATTAGTATTCTAGTTTTCCACAGGAAAAATTTGTATATCACTGTTGAAATAGAAAAGATACTGTTTTCTAAAAGAAAAGGATTGGTAAGATGTTATCTTCTATTCTTTGAAATATAAATAAGGCTACATGCAACTTCTTTGTGCTGCACAATGATTTACAAGTACCCAAATTTGTTCTTTTCACATATATTTTGGTTAGAATGATTGTCTACAATTAAATAAAATTACAACAAATTTTTGGCAAGTTACATGGATCACATTATATAAAAAAGAATATTGCTTCAAAAATTAAGATTTAGTCCTATCAGAGACCACAAACAATAAACTATTAATTTAATTAATCATAATAAAAATACATTTACACAAATATTACATACTAATAACTTACAAACATATCACATATAAAAAACTAAGACTTTTTTAACTTTTTTTTTGTAATTTTCTTTTATTGCATAATAAATATTTTTATGCTTTCTCTCACAATTCAGATACACAATAAAGATAACAGGCATTCATCACAGTTTTACAAACCATCTGTTACATTCAAAAATATTTCCTATACTTTTAAAAATTAGGCCTAGTTCAATAACTATGATCGCATTAAATCTATTCTAATCACTAACCGACATTACGATGTGCTGGGTTTAGACACGACAGATATGATAGTGAGGGTTTTGGTACACGTTTGCACAAGGCAACTAATAAACTAATCACCGTCCGTTATTTTTCTTCTAAAGAGTATTCTTTAAAAAAAAAAAAAATCATCCCCACAACCTAAGCACAATATTAAAGTAATAAATGAATCTGTAATAGGCAATATTTCATTATTACTGATTATAAATGCCTTGTGCAAATATATAAAAAGAAATACTTTTTTTTAAGAATCGTTGCATAGTTTCATTGTTATCGTTACCAATTTAATTAAAATATTAAAGCATTCTTACCACATAAAAAATTTCTGAAGACTGAAATAGGGCCAGATATCAGAAAAATACTTTTTATTTAATGACAGCTGAACTGAAAATGAAAATTACGACAGGCAAATCTTTTGGTATTGAATCTCAAGAACCCATCGTTCATTCCTATGTTATATACAATTATTAAAGGCGATAAATATGATTTATAGATATAAAAGAAACTTGGGGGGAAAAAATAAAAGATTATCTGAACTAAGTATGATTGTGGAATTTTTTTTTTCCATTTTATCCCCTGGTTCAAAGAGCCTCAATAAACTAATTTGTAATAAGCCAAACCTAATTCTTTCAGTTTTCTATACCTGTTTGTTGACTTTTTAATTATTTTGAAGCTAACCCTAAAAAGAAAAGGTTATATTTCAGGACATTAGGATTTATTTAGGATAAATTCATTAAAAACAATTCTATTAATGAACCTTCCTTTATTCTATTCTTTTACTTATATAATTTCTCTCGATGCTTCAGAATTTGTTCATTAATGGTAGATTATTACCAATCTATTAGAAATCGAACCTTCCTAAAGAAGCAGAGGTTAAATTAGTGTTTTTCCTCCACTATTTTTTTATTAATTAATTCATAATTATTCTTTTAATTAAAGTGATTATTTAGGGTATTCATTTATAGTTATCAAGTCTCATATTTCAGTTAAGGAGTTTGATTTTATCCATAAACGTATCAGGGAACAAAGTTCACTTCAAAATATCAATTTTTTAGTTTTGCCTGTGTGTGTGTGTGTGTGTTTATGTATGTATGT
>NW_027104696.1:1212856-1223166 GCF_000696795.3 Halyomorpha halys | reverse complement strand
TATATATATATATATACACACACACACACACACATATGTACACAAATATATAGTTGTACCCATTTATAATAAATAAATACAAAAGACTCACTTGTTATAATGATTAAGAGATTCAACTTACAAATTATTAACCACACAGACATTTTTAGAAACATATACATAACAACTTTTTAGCTTAGCTTTTTTTTTTTAGGCTGTTATATTATTTTTTAAGCTTAGAAAATAAATTTTTATTGAGATATTCATGTCTCATTCTATAAATAAATAAATAAATAAAGAGTATTTTAAGACTTGATAAAATACCATTATATAACTTTTTAAAAAAAATAAAATTAAAGATCAAACAACTTTTTATAAGCAGTTACATTTATTCAACAGACAGCCTTGAATTTATTTAATAGATTGTCTTAACAATTTGAAAACGTAACTAGACGAATTCTAGACACTTATTTATTGCTGGAAACTTATTGGATTCGAGATTCAAATAAGATTTGACCCGTCTCATCTTGGAACTGAACATTAATGTTAGTGAACGGCGGACAGCTGGGGGATACCGGGGAGAATAGGTGACAACTAGTAAACTACTCTAGGCTCTATAACGATTACTTAGGTAGCTTATGTATTCCAATATACTTTCGTTCAGAAAAATTATTTTTTCGTTATGAATGAATTGAACCTGACAGACTTTAGGAACTGAAATGTGTTCCTAACCGAACCCCTGTATTCGTTAGAACCATCCCATAACACTTTCAAACCCGTATTAATATTAATGATACTCACATTTATGTACAATTTTTTTTTATACATTAAAACTTTTATGTCCTCACTTTTGTTAATTTAATTCAAGTATCATTACATTTTTAAAAATGACCACTAATTTTTTTTCCCCACATATATACTTTTTTTTGTTCAATTTCTTTGAATTTTGGTCCTGTAGGTTGCGACAGTGTTTCAAACACTCTACATAATTGCTACTTTAAGGCATTAATATAATAGATTGCTGACATTCTGATATATTTATATATATGCTATTTATTTTCTATTTATTCGAAAAATTATAATTTTAAAATTTAATAAACAGATGATATTAATATACAAGTACATATCTATAAATGTATATATTTAATATTTGTTTTTAAATTTCTTTTTTTTTTCATTAAGTCTTACAATGATGATTATTTGAACAATATCGCAAATTTCTACTGTCTGAATGTGTTGAAAAATTAAATGCTTTCGTTTAAAGCTTAGGCAACATTTTTTTTTTTTTTTTTTAATTTTCTTTCTTATTATATTAATTTGTTATTTTTTTTTTACAAATTAAATTATAAATAATAATATAGATAGGCAGAAATAGTAACTAGTCTGAAAAATATTGCTTATGTGGTTATGCTTCACTATCAAAACAGAAGGTCGCTATCCCTTATTGGTTGACCTTCTTTGAGCCTCTCGGTTTGATACTCTCCGATATCTGCCACATTGCTTCTTCGCAAAGGCAATCGTCAAAGTTGTTGAAGAAAGCGATAATTCTTTCATTCTTCTTGAAGTTGTACGTCCTGAAATATAATTAATATTAAATTTTGTATTAAATAGACTCAAATAATTGCTATAATAGAGTCAAGCTTAATGTAAATTAGGAGCTTCTAAAACCCAAGGAATAACTTACGATTACCGCCTGTTTATACAACAAATAAAATGAAGAGAAAACGTACCCTTTCTTAAACCTCTTCATATTTTCAACAATATTGAACTGCTGCCACCTCTTAGAAAAATTAATGACATTTTCTGACAGGTAGTCGCTGTTCCCGATGTGGACAAAGGTGAGGTCCTGAAGGACAAGCCCTCTGAAAACATGATAAATACAATTGAAACTTATATCCAAATCATTTGAATCAACTAATGGGAAATAATATAGGTTGAAATCAAAATAGTCAAATCAATAGTATAAAAAAATGTTTAAATAACTGTTTTATATATATAAATGATTGACCGTATTATTTCAAATTATAAAGATGGTCGAAGGTGTGGTCAAAAGAAAACAAAAAAATAGTTAACAACTATTTATTTGCCGACATTTTGTCCCACTTGTTAGAGCTTTATCAGAAGTAAAAAGATACAAAAACATCTCACCATGGTAAACTCACTCACCCCCAATCTCCCCAATAAAGTACTCAATAACCTTCTAGATTCCATCATTCCTTTACCCCCTAACAACATTTTATTTATCAAGAAATATGTAGATGACATGACATTTTTCTTATTCTTAAACATGAAAAAATCACTCATATCCTTTCTTTTTTCAACTCTTTCCTCCCCTTTCTCAACCTCCTAATCACAAAGAATAATGAAGGCTCCTTGTCCATCAACTGGTACAACAAACCACCTTACTCTGGCAAACTACTAAATTACTTTTCCCAGCACACTCACCATCAAAAAATCAATATTACCAAAAATATTATACACTGATGCCTTTCCTTATTTACTATCTTACTTTCAAAGAACTTTCCACCTTTCATCATACACAAACTCTTCCATCAACCATTTTATGTTTACTCCAAACTCTCAAAATCCACCACCCCCATTCCCTTACTTTATAGATCCCTTCCATATATCCTTTCTCACTGACAACATACAGGAATTCTTACAATCAACCATTCCTTCACTACACCTTGGACACAAGTCTCAAAATAAACTATCTTAGTTTTATACAACTAAAGACCCTATTCCTCTCCAATACCACTCTAACGTTGTCTACCGTATTCCTTGTTCCTCCCTCAACTATAATTCTTCATACATAGATGAAACCAAGAACCACCTTAGATCTCGTATTTCTCAACACAAATTATTCATAACTTCCCAGAACCCAGCCGCTTCCAAACTTTCAGAACAAGGCCCTATCCTTAATCACTCTTTTGATTTTGACCATACCACTACTTTAGCCACTGTTCCTAACTACGAAAAGAGGCTTACATACACCTATAACCCCTTCCTGTTAACCAAAAAATTGATAAAAACTGTATCTCACATACTTGCAGCCACTTATTAAAGACACTTAATTAAGACTCAATAATTTTATACTCATCTTATTATCATCACCAAATATTTCTATTATTTTGTTTTTTCTTTTGTTTTTCACATGTTTGTTACCATATCGGTTTTTATCATTATCTAATTATTCTGAATGTTTTTAGGTTTACACCACTTTATTTAATATTCTTTACTTCTTTTACATTTATTGTATTATACCTATATTGTATTCATTGTATTATCCTAACTATATTTTCTATTGATATATATTATTAGTTACATATTCTGTCATTTAATTTATATTCAGTTTTCCTAAATTAGATAATTCATATAGTTATTATTATTATCATATTTTATATCTCTTTTTTTATTTCGTGTATTTGAAATAAAACCGTTTTTATTTAAATGGGTTCCCTCCCCTCCACTCTGTATACTTCTTATTTTTTGTCGCTGTTTCGAAATCTCTCAACTGGAACAGATGGATGGTCCTGATTTGTTCTTCACTTATTTATTACTATTTTTTATTTGTTCTTTATTGACCTTTATTTAATATCACATCACTTCTTTATTTTCATTTGTTAAATTTTGTTTTTTTCATATTTGCTTTTCTATTTTTAAGTGTTATTATGTCTTTGTTTATTCTCAACCTAATAGTTTGCGTAATTTTTTTTTTTTTTATATTCTTATCATTGTTAATTTTATATTTTAACTATTTTTATTTCTTCTTTTTGTTCATTTGTATATTATTTTCTTTTTAATTATATTTACATAATTTTAATTCTACCTTAATTTACCTTTTTGTAACCTTTTAGCCCTGATGAAGTTCTATATATAGTTGTTAACTAGTTTTTGTTCTAATTTTATATATGTATATATACAAAACAAAAATTTTATTCAAATATATAAAATTCAAAAATCTCTAAAGCTATTAACTTGAATGGCCCTGATAAAGCTCTACAAAGTGGGGCAAAACGTCGGGAAATAAATAGTTTCTAACTATGTTTGTTCTTTTTTGATTATATATATAAATAAATAAATAATTGACCATATAATTTCAAATAAAGAAGAAGGTTTGTGGTCAAAAAATAACCAAAATAGTTGGCAATTATTTATTTCTCGACGTTTTGCCCCACTTTGTAGAGCTTTATCAGGGCCATTCAAATTGATAGCTTTAGAGACTTTTGAATTTTATATATTTATGTATTTGAATAAAATTTTTGTTTTCTTTTGACCGCACCCCTGACCATCTTCTTCATTATTTTAAATAATTGTTGTTTGTAGGATTTAAACTTTTATAAGTCTTTATATACATAACCCACTTTATATACAAATACACAATAATGGCATGGTTAAGACTATCAAGAGAGTCTTACCGCATGCTCCACTGATCTCACTTTGATTTCCAATCTTCTACTAGTAGCCCTGATGCAGGCTAGAAACTCTGGCTGAAAAATTGGCACTATTAAATGAGTTCTCTTGGCTTATTTGTGTTATTTACTGGCCACACCCCCTACCATCTTCTCCTCATATGTATTAAATTTTGTTAATAACGATCACTCGTTCCTTTTAGGAGTTTAAGGTAGGAACTATTGGTTTCAGAACAATAATAATAATTATAATAGAATGAACAGCCATTCAAATTTAGCAGGAATTTTTGTAATATTGTAATAGGATAGCATAAGATATGAGCAGGAGCTCACTCAATCAGGCCAGTATTGCTGGGATGTTAAAAGTTCCTCTATGCTCTTACTCTCCTATTACAATATAAAAAGTTTCTGGTTAGAATACCTATAGAATAGTACCTCCCCACCACTACTGTTTCATCTTGTATCACAAAATTGATCCAACTGTTCAAACTATAATTAAGAACAGACCAAAAATAAGTTTTTGGGACTTAGTAGGCTCTGAAATCCATAAATCTATTGAAAAGAGCAAATAAAAAATTTAACCTGATTAAAATACTTTCCTTTTCTAGGGGCTAAAGGGAAAGTAGAAAGTAGCCCTGTGTCTTTCCAATAGCAGTAAATAGTTATTTAATTAGTCTTTCTATATTGAATATGATTTGTCTCTGCAGTAATAATTTTACCTCATTTTGTTTTGTAAGCGATAAAACGATACTTACATGTACGGTATGCAGGGAGGCTGTGTCTCGGCTAGGGCCTGGCGGTAAGCACGGAAGCTGGAGGAGCTGTCTATGAGGGCGCAATATTCTTTAAGGCCCTCTGTGATGTGTTTCTGCCATTCAAGTCGCCTGATGGGAGCAGAGTCCAACGCCGAAAGGAGGGCAAGATACGAATTGAAGTTGTTGATCTTCCTCAGGTGCTTCATGATTTTGATGAACTTCACCACGTACCGCTCTCTGTCTTTGGCATCATTCTGCTCCAATATTCTTGATCTGGCCCTGAAATTGCACAAAATATTTCTTCATCATCTAAAAAAAGTAGTTATTATAGTAATATTTTATGCCTATAGTAAAATAAAATTAAAAAATGTTAACTGTTGCCATGGACAGAACAAAGACATTGGAAATTGGATAATAAATAAAATATGAATAGTGTTAAAAAATATGAAAAAGCTAATTATTATCAATAATATAGAAAAAATGTTATTATTTTGATGATAAAAGAAAATGTGTACATTTTATTAGTAAACATGTATGATTAGAGAACAGTTTCATTTTTTTTTTTATTTATGCAATATAAAAAAATGAAAAACATGCAGTAAAAAAACAAACCCAAATGTGTATTAAACACCCCAATCCTGCAATAATCAAATTTATAGTTCATTTTATAATCTTAATACATGAAAAGCTTACCTAACCTGGATAGAATATTAAATATTATGATAACCTGGATTAAACTCGCTAAATATTCTCTACATTTATGCAAACATACATAAAAAATAAACTAATATGATTATAATCTTTAAATCTGATCCATAATTGAAGAGCTATGAGGAAAACAATTTTTTAAATGATTTTATCTTCCTATGATGAAGTCTGGAATTAAAATTTCAACTTCTTAAAACTACCTCAATTTTAAGTTTTAGAAAAATATGCAAGGCGCTGTGTAGAAAGGAGAATTTCAAAATATTCATTCAAGCAAAGTTCCCTTTTTTATTTCCCCCAATATTTCTCATAGCATGTTCTTCCACTTAGTTTTTGAATTCTATAATTACATACTATAATATATAATATAGCATTAACCAAAAACTTAGCAAGTAATAAATTAATGTAGAGACACTTAAAAAAGTTTGGTTAAAAATGGATCAGTATATTTGTTCAAGTTTAAAATTAAAAAAGTCAGATGGAAGAATGCAGGATTAAAGGCGGAAAAGGAATCTAAGTTAAAACAATAACAAGCTTATTGTTGAAAGACTTTTTCATAATTACTCGAAGCCAATGGTTAATACTATTCCAAAAACATACTTAACTTGTATTTACTTGTTCTTTTTTATTAGTTTGAAATTTTCATAATAAGTAATTTAAAAATAATAAAATGAAGTTGAAATAAATATATATTAGGATGTTTAACATGAAAAATTTAGTACAATCATTAAATGAAATTCAGTAACACGATTAAATCATGGAATTTTACCCAAAATAAGTAAAAAATGCATTTTGTCCAGGAAAAACCTCAAAACGAGCAATTCTGTGAAGAAACCTTGAAAAGTTTAATTTTGTCCAACATAAAAATTAGCGTTGTTTGAATGCCTTTTTCATGATTCAAATTTCTGTCGAGGTTTGGTGGAACTCAGAGCCATGGAACAAAATTTGCAATTGCATGAAAATTCAGTTTCTAGACCAATGGACAACTGAAGTTGTCCTTTGTATTACAATCAAACAGCTCTGCAAAGTGGGGTGAAACGTTGGTTAACAATAAGTAGTTTTCTTTTACTATTTTGAAACCTTTATTGACCGCCAACTGGACTATCATATCTTCCTCCAATATATTTTTTTATTACATCTATATATTTTATATTTAAAAACATAGGTCATATGAAAAAAAAAAGGAATAAAATTGCTCACACTGTTCAGCTCAAACATTCTTATTTAATTTTGTCAAGAAATAAAGAATTCATTCGATCTTATACAACTCTGGTCTAAACAGCAGCTAGTACAAAACAGCTAAAACTTAAACCAAATCAAGTGAGATGTTGAACTAATAAGGGCATTACTGTTATTATTATAACTGTGGATTTCACATTTTCTACCTTAAACCATAAGTTTTCTTATAATTCATTTTTATGGATTCAACAATTATTTAACTCAGATTTAATAATGGTTTTGCAAAATAATATTAATTTTATGTATAAACTTGTAATACAAAAATCACAAATACTTATTAATGATTTAAATCTTTATTTATAAAAACTTTAATAGTATAAAGTTTACTAACCAATTTGATGAGTAGTTTTTAAATTAATAAGAGAAAATAACAATAAAAGATAAATTCACTAACCAATACGACATTTTGTTAAAATGCTCAGTAAAGCGGGTGAGGTTGGGACTCCTTTCCTCATTCTGCTCCTGTGCCCAGATAAGAACTTCAGGGATTTCGATCTTCATGAATAGCTCGGAATCTAGGAGGGTCATCTGCTCGGCGACGTGGTCTGATTTGAAATCAATAAGGCATGATTGCCTGGAACAAATGATTCAAAATTTATGGTATAAATTAAAGGACAAGGTATTTTAGGTGATTATCAAAAAGGTACTCAAAATTAGAGAAAAAAAACCATCAGATACTTGCATTTTGACTCACATTGCAGGTCTTCATCAGGGATGAATAAAAAAGGTATTGAACAAAATTCTTTTCAACAATGGAAGGACTTTTAAGATTAAGAAAATCATGTAATAATGAATGGAGTATATTAAAATAGTATTGAAGTTGAAATGAATAGAATAAATATAAATAAAAAATATAGCAATCAATAGAAATGAAAATGTACCAATTGAATTATAATAAGAGAAAAATAATTAACAAAAGTAACAACAAATGTAGTAAAACTAAAAAAAGGAAGAAGATTTAGTAAAGAAACATAAGTATGGTAAAATAACAAATGAATCGAGGAGGTAGATGAATGTAGGAAAATATTTAAATAAATAATATAATATAATAATTAAATATATTTGCAAGGAATTTAAACAATGGGAAAAAGGATTAAGTAATGTAAATTTATTAACAATAATAAAAAGAGATTAAAACAATCATATAAAATTAAATAATCAATAATTGTCCAATCTTTTCTGATCCCATTCCATAGTACAAATCTTAAGTTATTTTTTGTTAAACTGTTGCATTCAATGCAAGAAAAAAAAATTATAATTAATTTTTACATCATGAGAAACTCTTGAACAAGAGTTTTCATAAAAACAGAAAAATAATAGATTTTTACGTACCTTTAACTTTGATTATTTGAAAAAATTAACAATGCCGTGTTGTTAATAGTAATAAAAAATGGATGAATATAAACTATGAAAGATTTGATAATTAATGTTTTTCCATTATTGTTATGACAATCGTCAGATTTTACTTTCACTTACCTACATATGAAATATGTAATAATGAGATGTATTTTCATCCTAAATAATAAAGAAATGTACTAAGATTAATTTCATCTCAAGTGAAAGTTTTGTGCTGATTTTCATATCTATTATTCATTACTTAATTTGTAAATAATATTTATTCATTATATTGCAACTTCAATATTATTTTAATTTACTGTCTTAATTTTTATTTAATTTTCTATATGTAATCCTAGAGTCATACCTTAACTTCCAATATTTAGTATCTAGTTTAATTCTCGTCGCAATGTGACATGAACCATAGGTGTCTAATTAATTTTTTTTTTTGTGTACCTTTTTGACTAGCATCCAAACAATTTCCATTAAACTAAATTAAGGAAAATGGGAAAAACATTTAAACGAATTGTGTTCATACCTGGTATAGATGTTCTGCGACGAGAGGAGGGTGTTCATCGAATAGTACAACTGCTTGTTGTTGTACTTGTCGAGGATGATGAGCCTGAGCACTTTAGCCATCGTTAGGTCTCCACTTTCGAGGAGGTGGTAAACAAAATCCATTAAAGTTTTCAACAAAGTATCTTCTAAGTCAGAAACCCTATGGACATCAGCTATATTAAAGATATCGTTAAAAAATAAATAACTTTTTTCCCTCCTTTCAGCTTATTTCTGGTATTTGGAATATAAACAAAAATATTTTTTAAAGAACAGTAAAACTATGTTAACAAACAATTCTTTAATGTGAACATAGAATGTTCTCATGATGCCCACTTAAAAAAAAAAGCGCTATAACAAGGGAACAATAAAAAAAAAAATTGTATTTTTAAACTTGATTTGATGTTCAAATAAAAGATATATGTACATATCCTGGTCTGAAGAACTTTTGAAAATAGAAATTTCGAATTGATTAAATGGTTCTAATGTTTCATCTTTCATATATCCAAAACATGCAGAAGAACATGAAAAAATGTGTGGATTGTTAATAACACACTTATTGAATTCATGTCTGTTTCAGACTATCGAACACATCTCTTTTCCACTTATATCCTATTTAATTGATTTAATAACTTTATTGATATTTATTTTATTGTTTGTTGTTGTTTAAGGTCTTTATTTTATGATTGATAACTTTATTGATTGATTTTTTTTAATTAATTTTTTATCAGCTATGTTCAATAAAAAAAACTTTTTTTTTTTTCAGCAACATAACTATGAATTTGCTTTGAAGTAAAACAGTGCGACATAAAGTGGGGGCTATCTGTATATGAACCCTACCAAATTGACAAGATAAGATATTAAAAAAATCTTTCTTAACACTATTAAATTGAAAGAAATCAGTTTCATTATGTATCAACAACTTGAAATTATAATTTAAAAAGGATTATACTGTAATAAATATAATTTTAAAATTAAAACTAATACTAATAGACATCAAAATATTAATAGATAACTCACGTGAGATCAGAAACAACCCTAACAAGAAGTGAAAATGATTCTCTCGCTGCTCTCTGTTTTGCAGGATCTATATTGCCACTAAACCTCTGATGCCTGGCACACAATTTTTCTATTAGGTCTTGCGGCGATAGGAATGTTCTGTAGGTGGTCAGGAAAGCTTCTTGGTAGAGGAAATCTATTAGACAGGAGGATGGTGAGTAAATAAAGTTTGCTACAGAAATAAATTATTTGTTGCTATAACTTTCATATGTACCTGTTTCTTTCTCTTCTGTCCCATTGAAAGAAGGAAACAAAGAATTTTATAATTTAA
>NW_027104696.1:1152390-1212701 GCF_000696795.3 Halyomorpha halys | reverse complement strand
ATAATAATTAGAAGTTCAAATAGTAAATAAAAGTTTTTATTCCTCAAGTTAAAACATCAAATAAAATTTTTATATGATATGAAACAAAGCCTCAAAGTTTTTAACAGTGTTCGACTGTAATACCTCATTTCTTGGCCACCATACTGGGCATAAGTGTATACTATACCATACAACTATAATGTATACACTACATAGTATTGATAGTCTAGCCCATGTATGCTCATAGTACAGTTTTCCTCTCCATCTTAAAAATAATGAAAATTCTCTAGAGCTTTGGCTTTTTAAAAGTTCCAGATAACAGATTATTCTAACATCCCATCTATTAAAATAGCAACAAAAAAGCGATGTATATTTTATTGTTTTCCTGGTTTTCACGAACTTCTCTTTACCCATTGATTGAGTTCACAAATACAATCTTATTCCTCTTTAATTTAGGCTAAGAAAATATGGAAAATTGGTTAATCAAGAACTTTACTTCACTTTTAAAAGTGCTCAAAATTCCTATTGCCCTTTACCATTAATTAATTATAATTACTTATACAATTTCAGCTTAATAATTAAATCTTATTATTAATGTAACTAAAAAATAAAAACTATACAAACCATTCTTGCTCGCCTTGGTTGCATGTATGATGAGGGCAACGGGTTGTCCACCCCTGATCATCGGACCTTCTTCATCCGGCCTCTTCAGAACTAGCAGCCGAGACACATCGAGATCATAGAGGCAGTCTACATCACCATTTGTTACGATAGTTTCTCCCTCAATCATAGGAGTTGGTTCTTTATTATTGAATGTTGTTTCCTTACTAAAAATAAAAAAAAATATATATAGAATAAGTAAATTGTTTTATATATTACATCAATAAAGTCTACATTATTGTGAGATTTGAAGTGGTGTTAAGCATGTGCATGTCCAATCGCTGCAAATAAGTAATAATCAGATAGAGACAAGCCTGGTAAGTAAGCCTCATGCAAAAGAATTTCCCAATAAATGATGATTCCTTAACCAATTTTGTTGTGTGTGATGGTGCATTATCAAGGAGCAAAATAACGTTGTGTTGCCTATTTTGATATTTTGGTTCTTATTCAAATCAAAATTAATGAAAAAAAAATTAAAGTTTGATTCAAATCCATGTTTTAATTGTTGCCAAAAGTGTTCAGTATTAACGGTTTTGCCAGGTTTTAGCAGCTCATAATCAGATTCCACTAATCAGAAAGTATTGCCTTCCATCCATTTGGCCTTGAAGTTAATGCCAATGGTTCACCTTGAGTTATCCATGATCTGTTACACTTAAGATTCAAGAAATATATCCACTGTTCATCCCCAGTCACAATTCAATGGAGAAATTACTTTGTCTTGTACCTGGCAAGCAGCAATTTGCAAATAGTTTTTCAGTTTTCTGTCTTTCAATTAATGCATGTAGAACTAAGTTCCAGTTTCCTTTATATGGGAACAAAAAACTGATATTTTAAGTTGTTCCTGAATGGATCCTGTGACGGTTGAAGTGAAACATCACTTCAACTGGACAGAGCACTCTAAGAGAAATCCTGTACTGAAAATACTCATCACTGTAGACTCAATAAACATATGTTCAACCTAAAGCTTACAGGATCACCTTTATGCAGATTTTATAAGGCTGAGGAAGAAAAAGCATGCCATATCATTTGCTGGTGTAACCGATTTGTAGGCTTGATCTTTGCAATGTTTGGTATGGATCGCATTATGGAACAGTGGGAATTAATCAACCCTCTAAGATTGATAAATACTACTAATATTAAGCTCTAAATAGCGCATTATAAAGATGATGGCTCACACACAATAGGCTTTCGAGGCTGCAGTGCCAGAAGCCATAATTAAAAACAAAATAGAAGATCAATGCTCTTAACAAATTGTAGTTTCCAGGCAAGAAATTCAACATGTTCTTAACTAAACAGACATCTAATGCCATCTATGGGCGAATCCTGGTTTCATAAATACAGACTTGGTATATTGTGTTAGGTAGGATAAGTATATGTGCCTTAATGACCAATCAATACTTACAAAGGAGCTGGGGTGGAGGCTGCAATTGGCTGTGGGCTCGGAGGAGGGGGAGGGCTTGCAGGTGGTGCTGGTTCAGGTGGAGGCGTTACAACAGATTTAACACGACTTCTCTTTGGGGGCAGGGCTGGCGGGCTTTTCATATCGTCCATTTCAAATGAACCTTCCAGCTGGTTTCTGAAAAATGAAGATAAAAATATTTAAATGTTTTGAAGCCAGTCAAATTAATTATAACATTGTAAACATACTGAATCAATGATACTATTGGTCTTTTTCAAAACAGATTTAAATTTTTTTTCACATAATTATCTATTACCATTAAGTCAAAGCTTAAAATACATATATTTTTTATTGTGCTGAAAATATTGCACATACGAAACTGTGCTCGGTAGTAGATGAAGTGTTTATGTTGTATGCCAATGTCTATGAGTTAGGCAGTAAGGCGTACTCATACTCTTTCAGTATTTTAAAAATATATTAATCAGTAAATTTGGTACATGTGAATTATTACTGTCCACTATAAAACTTGTTCTTTTCTTTTACATTATGTACCTACCTATCTTGAAATGGTGAGAAAACTATACTAACCAATGAACTAGATTTTTTTTTATTCAATATAGAGACTTTTAAGCCTAGATAAAAATAAAAATGTTTTCTTCATCCAATAAAATACTTTGGTCTCAGAACTCATAAAAAGATTTTAACAATTATAACTAAAACCAATTGTTTTAGAATTTGTTAATTAAATATAGAAATTGTCAGAGTTCTGTAAAAAGAGCAAATTCGACAATTTTCATGAGAGCAAATTTAGGATTTAATCTTTCTGGGAAAATTTGTAATATCCATTTTGTTGAGTTAGGCCTTTTTGAAGTGAAAATTCTTTACCATTGTTCTACAACTCAAGGGGGGAAAAATGATATGGGAGTAAATTGATTTCGTGATGCGAGATGAAGCGGAAGTAATGGGGAAGGGGAAGGCTTGTCAATTGTAGCTGGAAAATATTTACATTGTAATAGGAGAGTAGGACCTTAACAACCCAGCAGTGCCAGTCCGATTGGGAGTGTCCTATTATCTCATAATCTCCTATTACAATCTAAAAAATTTTCCTGTTAGAATTGACTGAGAAAATGAATGTTCTATTCTAAGTATTATTGTTATTTTGAAACTAATATTTTCTGCCTCAAGCGGGAATACATGATCGTTATAAACACATTTTTAATACATTAATTCATTTCCAGAAGTTTCACTTCTGTCGGCCAGTCCTAAGACTGTCACAATTTATTACAGAACATTGATGAAATATTTAATTAATAAAAAAAAAATTCTAAAATGCCTCACCCTTGAGAAATGGAGAGAGTATGACTGAAGGAACAGGAGTGGGTAGAGGTCAGCGAGATCTGCTGCTGTTGTTGCTGCCACTCAGCTTGAAGGAGCGAATAGGTGTGGACCGAATGCCTCAACAGATCAGAGGCATTTGGTTGTGAGCAGTTGCCAAACATCTCCATGTAGGCCATAACTATAAGTAAACATTAAGTATAATGTTTAGTATTAATGATTGAAGTTATGCATAATCTGGCTAGTTTAATAATAAAAAATTAAAATATTTTAATACAAATATTTATGAAACAAATGCTTCAAGTTTAATCAATGGTCACTCATTAATTTTAGAATGACAAAAAATTAAAGGCTCATATATTTGATGCAGAATAAGGTAACTCCGAGAGGAATACAGGAGATTTGTAGCTCTTGGGCTGTGGTTTAAACCCAATTATAAGTAAACAATTTATTTTTTTTTTAATAAGGAGTCAGCTCCAGAGTTATGGATTTAGTGAAGTTTAGGTATATCTTCAGGATAATTCAAGAATAATACAGGTTTCCGCTTTCAGTACATTTTAAAACCAATTGTGTAAATAAAACAAATCCTAATAGTTAATTTTATGTATGTCATAATAAACTTTATTCTAAATCTCTTTTTCACACAATTCAAACAAAACCATTTTGTTTAGTCTGTTTAAAGCGTAATGAGCCTTTTGTCTACTTTTTTTTACTTTGTCCAGTCTATTGTACATAATCTACTTAAAGGACATAAAAAGACCAAACAGAAGAAATGGACAACATTGTTAGTCTTTGGGTACTTGTTTAAATAACAATGAGTTTTTTTGCAGATGTGAGAAACACAGCACTGAAACTTTTCTCATCACTTCTATATTTATCTGGTTGGTTGGTTACTTGTGTTGTGGTTTTTGTGAATTGATATCTCTTTTCTTTTTCAAGTAATTATTTGTTGTCCCTGAAGTTGTTTTTGTCATATTTCTTATGAGTTTTTACAAATTACAGAAGAAAATTGAGTCAAGTCTTTCCAAATTTAGACCCATATCTTGCAAGCTGATTCCAAAAGTAAAACAGAAAGAAGACATCGAAGATGTTGATGGTAAACTTAAATGTGGCAATGTAGGCTATTGCTCATGGGTTTTGCGCTACAGAGCTGGTTGGGTTTGATTTTGTCAATTAATACAGACAGATTCAATAAATATTAATTATCAGAAAAAAAATATATCTATGGATTGTGTATTATGCTATTTTCATTTCTATTATGTTTTCTTTTTTATTTTTTTATTTGTTTTTGTTATTTCCAAGTTTAGTTGGTTTCCAGAAGTTTTCCTACAGAGATTTCAAGTGGGAAGACAAGGAAGCTTGAAGGCACCATTCTGTAGTTTACAGTCATCAGCTGGAGTCAACAGTGGAAGCAAATACCATGTAAGTGAAACGAGCATCAAACAATTTTTTGATATCTGTTCCATGCATTTCATATACAATGAAAATGATCCATTTTTGTATCCATCAAATAGTGACCTGTGAAAATAAATGTTTCTTTTATGCTAGCATGGTAATTAATGGCAAATCACTTCAGTATTTTTCAAAGCCTGATTTGCAACCAAAATAAGTTATGGTCGTAGTATTCAAGAAATGTAGTATCCAAAGTTGCAACATTTTTGTATAGCATTGATTGATTGGAAGGGGGCCATCCTTCACCACAATAATGGCCACCAAATGCTGCACAACCAATGCTGAGACTATTGTTATTTTATAGTTGAGAGTTGTTAGTTTGTAGATTGTTGAGAGAGTTGGGCAACAAAATCCTTCAAAATTCATCCTATTCGCCTGAGCTCTCCCCTATTGACTTCCACTTTTTTGAGCACAAAGAAAATTTTTTAGTGATGAAAACTTTCAAAAACAGGGTATTCGAAATTTGGATATTTAAAATGATTTTTCTGGGGATATAAATTTCTTTTATTCTGGAATAAATAAGATTAAAATAAAATTTTGATGGAAATTATTCGTACTAAACATATAATGGTGAAGTAAAGTTGTGGTATATTTTTAATCAATATCAAGAACCTGCATTATTTTTGCATCAACCAAATACATATATATTAGTGGTATTTACGAATAGTTTTGATTTATTTTGTGATTGTTCCAAGGAATATACATACATGTTTTCATAATGGCTAGAATAGGTTGATAATCTGTATAATACAGCCTTCCTATTCTAGTTGGTTTAGATCAGGATGTTAAACCATATAAATAAAATTATTGGTATTAAATCATGTTGGTTAAATAACCATTTTCACTTAATAGTAAGAAAGATATGGAGTTTGAATTTTAAGATTTGCAAGCATGCAGGGTACTACAATTTGTGAAGGGCAAAAAGTCTATCTCATATATGAGGAAATGAGCCACCCACCCACACTTTAAGAACTAATTGTACAAAAATGTATCCTTTAAATGAGTTCTCCACTACGGATTTTCATATCACAGACATTATTTTACTAAAAAAGATTTGAAATTGTGTTCAATGAGTTAATAGAGCCATTTTTAGTAAACAATAAAAGAGTACCACATTGAACATACAATTTTAAAGTATTTACGTTAATTTTGGCTTTAATTTAAAAAAAAAAAAGTTTTTTATAAATACAATTAAAAAGAGACAAAAATCTATAAGATAACATCTATGAATAAATAAATAAAAAGATGACATGTCAACATAAATAAGTTGTCTATTTAGCTAATACTTACTAATAAAATAGGGCACGCATCTTGTCACATTTTGTTTTTCAAAATTAATTTTTAAAAAGTTTATTTGATTACAGAATCTAAAATATCAAATAATCTATCTAACTTTTCTTATCTAAATTAAAAGAAAGTGAAAGTTAAAAAAAAAAAAGAAACAAAACAAAAGATCTTATACATTTTTTTTTTGAGTTCGGACTATTCTATATTTAATGACATAAAACACAATAGCATAACAGACACTTACTAAACACATACATGCTATGATAAAAAAATATGAAAAAAATAAATGTAATTTCATATATTTATTTAAATTTATCAGAGATTGATCACAGCATAAATTAATAAAAAAGATAGTATAATTTCTACACATTGAAATATATCTGGTTGTATCACTTGAAATATATGTATACATCTTTTTTTTAATAAATAGGACCAAAAACTTAAATAAGAACAAAATATGTGAGACTCGTGTGTTAGAAGTGAAACTTCCTAAGGCCAACTCACACTTGGTGGAGAGTAGAGGCAAGGCCTATAGCAGCACCGTTCTCCAGCTAAAATAATTACATAAGTATACTATTCCAAATCAACCTCAACAAAACTTCTAATCATTTATTTTTGATGTCCATGCCAAGCCATGCAACGATTCTTATTTTTTTACATCTTTCCATGTGTGATAAGTCAGGACACCTTAACAATTGACTTAAAGGAAATGGAAAAAAAAACTTGAGAGCTGGGATATTTTTTGTTATATAAGAAGAACCCTGAGTATGAAGGAGCACTCCGAAACAGCGGTTTAATTTATGTAGTTTTAAAATAAAGGAAAATTGGAAAGAAAAGAATCATTAAATATTTCAAGGTAATTCAAACAAATAACCAGAAACTGATGTTCTGTGAGGTAAAAAACTATTAGGTCTTTGAGGTTCATTAATGAAATTAAGTAATCATGTTCTAGAATCGGCCAATGTTTATTTCAAGTGATTATAACCAGATAATAAAGAGAATAAATAATAATAAAAACCAATCTGTGATGAAAAATAAATTAATCCATAAGATACAGACAGAACAAGTTAGACATGTTACATGTTACACCAATGAATGGCTATCTATGATGATGATGGTGATGAAGATGAAGATGATGATGTACACCATGGATGAGAATGAGAATGAATTTGTGGTTTCTAGAGCAGTTTTGGCATGCGCTAAAAAGCATTACACTACTGACTATATTTCTTACCCGAATAAGCCACTGACTGGAATACTGAGAGAGAAATATATTTGTTAAACAGTTGCAGTATAGGCCTTTCATATCCTAATGGTTGTTTATTGGTCTTATGAAACACACATTGAACGGTCAGCAATCAGGAAGGCAATGAATCAGATATCAGATAATTTCAATTCAATAATAAGACTTTAAAATCATACATCGTAAATGTTACAATCTTGCTGTGATAGCACAGCAGTAATAATATCAAAATTGACAAAGTAGAAGTGATGTAAGTCAAAAAGGAGAAAGTAGTCAAACAAAAATAATAAGTGATGAACATAAGTGAATAATATATGTATATATAATTGACAGTAAAAATTTAAATAAAAGAAGATGGTGAGGGTTGCAGTCAAAAAAAAAAAATTGTTATAAAATATTTGTTCTTTTTTTGACCGCAACCCTGCCAATCTTCTTTTATATAAGTAAATAATGTATGTAAGGAAAGAATTAAAGAAAAAAGAGATATATGGGATGGAAAGAAAGATATTTTAGATAGCATTAAATTTAGGCTGAAACATTGGCACAAGTAAAATAATTTTCACTTATTTATGTTCAGTTCTACTGTAAACCCCCCTTTTCCCTGACCATGTCTTCAGGTTTTATTAATAAATTGCATTTGAATATTCTTGTAATTTTTAATAAATTATTTTGGGACTGGATTTCTCAAGAATAATTTACATCTATCAACAAATAATAAAAATATATTTTCTTTTAATTTCATATATATTTTTTTCTACTTTGAGCAAATCTGCTGTATTAGAAAATCTCTTAATTAATTGTGCTACATTATTTTAAAACTATATATTCCCCAAGCCTGCAGTTTAAATTTAATTTTCTCTATTACTTTGACAATTGATTAAAGTGTAAAGTCAATAATTTCATGATAAGAAAATAATAAAAATCAATAATAAGAAACAAGAAACTCTTTGACAGAATCCGTGAATATAAGAGCGTAGGAGGATATGTGAAGCAAACGAGAGAGGAAACTAAGAAATTGAAAATAACAGACAAGGACTGTCTAGATAGAGAACTGTACGGAAAAAAATTGAAATAAACATATGTTCTAGCGGCAAATAAAGAAAAACGGAAGTGTGCTGCGTGATCGGAAGAGAGGAAGCAAAGGCACGCAGAAGTGATGAGAAGATACTGGGAGAGAAGAAGAGAGAAAGTGAGAAGGAAAAAGTAATGCTATTCGTGTGGTTTTGAAAGGCTGTTCCGTGAAAAAAAAAATCAATTATAGCTTTAATGGTCTTAGACATCTTTGTCAAAATTTTCAGTTCTAATCGTCCGGTTGGTGATTTAAAGCTTTATATGAAAATGCACAATAAATATTATCATCAATATATTTATTTAAAATAAAGTAACATCTTTGTGCCATACTGATTGCTGACTTCGCAGCAGACATTTTTGGTACAACATTAAGCACGTTTTCAAATGAGGTTCATATTTACAAGTTTTTCGCTAAACTAAAAACAATTAAAAAAAAAAAATCTGTCAAAGCTCTGCCTTCAAAATATATTAACCTAAACTATATATTTTTCCACAGGCAACTAAATAATCAACTTCCATGTTTTAGTTTCATTCGTTAACAAAGTAAATTATGTCAAAAGCAAGCAATAAAAAAAGACTCCTGTATTAAGAATCTTTCCATCTTATATATATTCTTCCATCTTACATCAAGCGGCAGCTAACTCTGAAATTTACAACTTTTTATGTAAACAAAAAAGAGAAGCTTTTCTCATATGAGTAGTTAAATTTAAAAGTATAAAATACAATAAAAATAAAAAAGCTTTTGTGAAAAAGCAACATCTATGACATGCCTCTTCGATAAAAGCTCTACAGGATATCATGAAAGTAAACCGTTGTCAATCCATTTTTTCAAATTATAATATTAAAAAATTTAGTGTTCACTACTCGCCTCTAAAATGTGTAATGGCAAAAATAAAATATAAAAACCAATAAATCTAAAACGGCAAATATAATATAAAATGGTAAAAGCAATACCGTGAGATAATGATCAGGATTCATTCAAATAACTGGAAATATTTTTGATTTTGGTTTTAGTCCGATTACTATAATATTTTGTTCAATTGCTGGAGAAAAAAAGATACTCTTTAAAAAATAAGAATTTAGGGGCATCAATAGATTCAAAAATTCTTCTGTTTTTTAAAAATATATATATTATTTAAGTACAGATCATGTACTTAAATTATATATTTTTTATGTACATTTACAATTGTATAAGTAATTTATAGTTACAACAAATAAAAATTGTTAAAGTCACTTTCCAGTTTCATTCTCACCAGCTCACAATCATGAGGGGCGAAGAGCCAAGAGATGGGCCACAGAAGTAGCTGGTAACATACATTTTTGTAAAGATTTATTCTTATAAAGACTTTGTTAATTATCTTTCCTGATGTTTGGGTGTTAACAAACAAATGTGAAATAAAAGTGACTCAAAATGCACATTGAACAACTTAATTTTCAAATATTTCCCGAGGGAGATTAAACTACCTTTTCCAAAGTAAGAAATGAGGATGGGCCGCACATGGTTTAATTTTTGGCTTAGTGGTCAGCAGACTTCTAAGAGTAGAGAACCATTTTACTAGAACTATTTTAAAAAACAAAAGTAAGTAATAAATTTATGCTAACATTTTTAAAATTCAAAATTAGTAATTGAGAATAAAATGTCAATTATTCAATTTCAATTTAGTAGGCAAGAAGCAGACAGATCTTTCTTTATTTTTACAGCAATTAAGGCAGATGTTTTTTGACCAATGGGAAAAACATGAAGTAAAGACCATAAGTATCTGTTGTTTATTTAATTTAGTAATGCTAGTCATGGAAGTAAAAAAAAAAAAAAAAAAAAAAAATAAAAAATGAAATGCCACTGAAAACAAAACACAGTTATATTGTATCTATACTGCAAATTAACAAGAAATTTATACTATAATTTTCTAAACACAAAAGTTAATGATAGCAGCCATTTAGAAATTTATTATGATATAACATCTAAACATTTTAATAAAACTGTAACTGGGCTGATATTGTTTGACCCAGCTATCTCTAAAGCGCAGCAAACAAACAATATTTTATAAACAGTTCATTTTTACTTACTGTGCTTTTTCTTCAGAGGTAATGGTGGGGGCTTGTTATCGGTAGGACTATTTATAGATGGGACGTTGTCGTACTGAGAAGGCTGCCGTTCCCTACGAGACCTCTTCTTCTCGGGCAGAGCTGGAGGAGTCTCCCCAGGACTTGATACCCGCTGTTCCAGGCAGACTTGAGATGAAGATGAAGAAGAAGACCGTTGTTCTATGCTCACCTGCGAGGATCTCTGCTCAATAGACATCTGAGAAGAACGCTGCTCCAAACTCATGGTCGTGTGGAGTTTCCGTTCTTCCGTCGTTGAGTTATAGCAAACAGTACTGGACTTACTTGTGGAACTGCTGTAATTGTAACTCTGGCTTGAGCTGTGTTGGATAGAAAAAAATCCTGAGGAAGCTGACGTCCTATCAATCGTGCCCAAACCTAAAAGTAAAACATTTTATTAGTTCATTCCAAAAATAGAATTCTAAGAACTAAATAATCCTAATATATACTATGAATGAAAAGGTATACGACCCACAGGCTGTTTTTATTTCTTAAGATAAACCATGTATATGAATTATGATGAATTATAAAAGCTACAACTGAAATTATATCAAATTTATGATTCCAAGATGTAGGTCTTCATTTGTTCAGCAAATGTTCTCAGAGATGTACACAGATACTATTTACAGGTAGTGATATATATTTTTATTACTACTTGAAGAATCATGATAGGTAAATGTATGGCATATACTCTCTTAGGTTGTAATGTTTAAAATAGGTTACATGCATTATAATTTCATGCTAATAATGCAGTCAAACAACTTGATATGAAAATGCATAATAGAACACAAGTAATCCAGTAGTTTCATTTAAAGTTTGAAAGGAGTAAAAATTATTTTTAGTAATCAAAAATTTTATTAACAGTTCTGATAGAACTCTACCTTAAAAAAAACTTAATTTAAAATCAAACATAAATCAGAAGTCATCAGGAGGCCAATAAGTGATAAGAAATTAAAATTATAATACAGTTTTAATCTATTTCATAATCTTTCTTTTATATTTTTTCTGCAACAACATTTTTGACAAAAGTTAATTCAACTACTGGTAATGTAATCCATGTGATATCTTTACCAGAATAAAGTAAAATTATGTTAAACCCATCAAAATATATACACACACCGACTTTATTTAGAACTATTGTACCTAATAAGACCTTCTGTTTTTATAAACCCCTGAAACTTCAAATAAAATGGAAAGATTGACCAAAAGACCAATTTAAAACAATATAACATAAATTTTTTAAAAATATGAAACTGTTTCACGTTACATAATAAAATAATGAATGGTTTTAAAAACTGATAAAAATGAGATGGACATTATTTAGGATATGCACTTTATAACAAAATAAAAACAAAATGAATAAAATAAAAAACATAATAGTATAATAAACAATGAGTTGTAAGGTAAAGAACTTGATAAATAATCAATTGTAAAGTAAAAATAAGTAACTTTTACTATTTTTTTTTAAAAAATCTAAAACAAGTGTAGGCCAGGTTATAATTCGCAACACCAAATTTATATTTATGGATTTATACTCTTACCAATGCTGTTATTGTAGGAGGGTGTTGGATCGGGGGATTCCGTGAGCTGGGTGGGATCAGAGGTGTTGCTACAAGAACTGTCCCAGCAGCAGGAGCTAGTCTGGCTACCATTCACGACAGAACTCATCCCTGGTATAGAAAAATCATATAAATAAGCCTAATATAAATCAACAGAAATGATCAATTAAATAAAAATTATATGAATAAATTTAATCAGGTTAATGTGGACTGATACTACCTACTTCACCACTATTTTATTACTCTAACTTAATTAAGGAAAGAAAAAATAGGTAACAAAAACTCTTAGAATCCTTTTACGTAACTAAAAACATTAAATGGGTGTGGAACTTCCATCAGAACACCAATGGATTAAACAACAGTTATTCTAATACTATCACTAAACTCAGATTCTATTTGTACATAATTATATAATTTACATATAGTAATTACTAAGATTGATTAATTGCTAAGGCTTAATAACTATATATAGTTATTAAGCCTTAGCAATTAATCAATCTTAAATAATTTACATATAGTAATTAATCATTTATTAATAATAATATTTTAACAATTTTAATTTAGAACAGTTATCCTTGATAATGTCATATAACAACAATAAACCTAATTTAACCTTTCCATGTACCTTATTGTTAATAATTTTATTTTTTTACACCACATACCATAGATATAAAGCAATTTCATTAACACATAATGAATCTTGGAAATGTTTAGCAATACCATTATTCTCATTTTTATTTTTCTTGTCGTGTATTTTAGTAGAATAATTGTGAAACCTAGCAGATTGTAGCTGAGAATGGCTTTTTAGGCCAAAATATTGTAAAACAATAATAAAATAGTAGTGAAGTAGTATCAGCTCATTTAAACCTAATTAATGTAATTCACATAACTCCTTACCTGCTTTCATCTATAAGCATCTAATAAATAAATAAAAATTATCATAACAATTTCCTATTACAGATCAGTCATTGATAGTGCTGCATCTTTGTACAATTCCTTAGCCATTTCTATCTTTACATTATTATCACCAACTTGATCAAATGTTCAGTGAAATGATATAGTATGAGTAAATACAAAATAAATACCTCCATGAGGCAGCAAAGAAGTATCTGGAAGGGTAATGGAGTTTTCTTCATCCATGAGGCCATGAATCTCTTCATCCCCACGACTGGAAGTATTAAGGATCGAGTCCAACGAACCCAATGACGAGTTGTCAGATCTCAGAGATAGCCTTTCCATTGAGTGTGAAGGAGGGCCAACACCGCTTCCACCAGACTTCTTCTTTGGCGGCAGGGGTGGGGGAGAATCTCCGATCCAAACTTTCCTATCAATTTAAAAAAAAAAAATTAATGCCAATAAAGGTAGGTAATAAGCAAAGTGGAGTAGGGATAAATATCAAAAGAAAAATATTAACTGAAACGAAAGAGACAAGAATTTTTGTTTTAATTTTAAAACAATTCTTACTATACAAATTACAATAGGACCTTGCTAATCCGACTTCCACTAGCTCATGTAACTCACAATAGTTAATATTCAATTAAACTCCTTTCATATCTTTTTAACAGTATTTTTTTCAGTGAAGTGAGGTTACTTTTAACATTAATTACACAGTGATTTGTATAATTTAGAGCATGATCGAATGCTTGAAAATAATATCTTCAGATTCATTGTGAAACAAGAGGATAGTAACCAAAGTCAAAGTCATTTACACAGTTGCTTTAGGAGAGAACAAAATTTTTCACAAAACTTTGAGGAAGTCCTGGTGTATAAACTGTGACCTACAATGGAGAATGTAGGAATGATTTTGCATTTTGTGAAGAATCTTCAAATTATAGATCAACAATTAAAATCACTGATATTGATGAACTGCTTGCTCAAGTTGACGAAAACAATCATGATTGTGAGGAATCAAATGAAGAGAATATAATATCTGTTGTTTCCAAAACATTAGAGGAGAATATGAAGGAACCTTGAGAAAATTAGTCACACTTCCACAAAGGAAATATTTGAGAGATTGTGTTAAATTATGTTGAAGAGCATGAAGAATCAACAGCTGCTGATACACTCCATGAAAAAATTATAGGTTATCCTAAACCCCTCCCTCCATTATTTTGGTTATTATTTTCATGAAAATTATTATCTTAACAAGAAATATTGTAAAAACATAGTTATTAATACTATATTGGTATCGTATTGAGATTATTATTACATATGGATTAGCTTAAAAGTCAACATTTACATACATTATGAGAGAAGTTTTACAGTTAAGCCCAAGTGGAAGAACCTTTAGCTAAAGTCATATTGCGCACAAGCAACCAAGTTCTATATAAACTAACCTTACAAAGAAATAAGTTCTAATTACGAATATATTAATAATTTATTTTATTTGATTATCACACTAAGAGCACTTACGTTATAGGTAAAGGAGGTTTGGGTGGTGGAGTGTCCGTGATTGATTCTGAGCTGTAGGCGACTTGAGCTCTCGAACTTTTTTCGAGAATCTGCCTCTCTCGGGGTGTGAGTGGGATATCTGGTAGAGAGTTCCGGAGGGGAGGATCAACGGAAAACTTTCCAAAAACAGAGTTATCAGTTGAGAATACTGATTTTTCGGCGAGACTTTTCTGGTCAGCTATTTTCGCTCTCACCTTCGTTACCAGCTCCTGATCAATATTATTAAAAATAAAAATTTAAACTACAGTTGATTTTAAATATTTATTAGTCAATTTCTTATGTGTCTACAAAGTAAAAAAACATACCATATGTAATAAAACTAAAAAATAATTTAAAGGACAGTTAGTTCATTACTTGTATAAGGTTTATTTTTAAGTACTTAGACATTCTATCTTGCTCATCAATGTTTCAGGCACTTGCCCATTCTCAAGACCTCACTGAATATCTAACAAGGGTATTGTAAACATGATACTTATAATTAAAACACAAGTAGTTGAAAAAAGTATGACAATTGTAGATTTTTGGAAAAATCTAAAAATGATTTAATAACTCTAAAGTAACAACTAGAGAAGTGGTCCTTAAATATAGTTATTCCAAACTGAGAGCCCAAGCACGTGCAAGTGAAAGCCACTTTTTGAAAATATCATAAAAATAGTAAATATACAGTGCATTCCAGCAATTACTTCCTACTGTTTTTTTTCTTCTTTGCCCACCAATATTTAACCACTCTAGGGATAAGTGTGCTGCAACAACTTTTTTTTTAAACTCGACAAGAGTACTATGAAATTTTTTTAACCCAGCAAGTGTTCTGCAAACTTTTTTTAGCCCAAGAAGGGTGCCACAGAGAAAAGAAAGTTTGGGAACCACTAAACTAGAGGTAATAAGTTTTTGGCTATTGACTCATATTTTGCATAAGTATTAAATTTCTGTTATAATATTAATACAAAATATATATTGTTTATAATGTTTTTTGTTTGATGTATTAGAAGGATGATAAATAATGCCTTTGGTATATTATATTTTAGATATTAAATAAGATCTTGGGATTGAGCAGATGTCTGAAACATTAACCAATAAATAGAATATATAAGTTAAATGGTCCCTGACTTATAAATAAATATTGAGCAAATAGTTATACTATATGACTTACGATAATATTTCATGACTTACTAAAACTGCTTCATCGACTTGCTTCAAAACTTTATGGACATTGTCTTTATTGAGTACTTTCTCACCACCAATTAAAACGTCATCACACAACATGATAAGTTTCATTAAACTTTGGTATACTTCTTTTGTTGCTGTGGTTAATGCAGTACTGAAAAATAAATTAAAAGGTTGTAAATTATAATTTCTAACTCATGTAAGTCAAAGGAATATGTTGCTCATTAAATAAAACAATGTCCAAACTAAAGAATAAAAAGCAAATAATATATTATGAAAGAGTTCAGAAATTGAAATTCAATTACATATGAAGTTTTGCAATAGAATATGTGTAAACAATCAGATATGTATCCAAGTTTCATGTAATAGCATGCACCAGTCTATTAAAGGAATATTATGAAATTGATTAAGACTTGAAATAATTTTAAATTATCTATAATTATCTTTCAAATAAGCACCTAGAAAATAAACTGATTACAAATTAACGGATTTCAATGGAAACATGTCCCAATACTTTAAAATTGTCAAAAGAAAACCATAACTTTTGGGAATTTGATTTCATGGTATCTACAAATCTTTATGATTTTAGGGTGCTGAAATCGAAAATTGATTCTGTTTTTCAAACATACATATTGTTCAGTCTCAAGAGCCCTTGAGGGCATAGTAATACAAATTATGATTTAGGAAAAGAGCAGTAAAATCTTACAGCATGTAGAATTTTCTTTCCTCAAACCGTCAATGAAAAATACTTCATTAGAGTTACAATGAACATTAAAATCAAAGAGTAAAAATTATCAATAAAAGCAGTTAAGGTATTATAAAAATATCTGTATAATAATATTGTGACATGATGTAGATATCCAACTATCCCCTTATGTCTGTGAAATTATCGAAATAATAAACAAAATAAAAGTAACAAAATAAAACTTATAGGAAATAAAATTAAAAAAAGGAGGTTAAAATTTTTTCAAATAAAATACTAACTTCATAATTGGATTCAACATCCCAGAAATCCTTATTTATAAATCCCCAGAAAAAGCAATCATAAAACGCAAATTAAAATTAAACCCTAAAATTTGAGCCTCATTTTAATGTCCTTTTGTTACCATGAAATGAAATTGACCAGTTTAGTTCCCAAGGAACCATGAAAGATTTTCATGATTTTTTGCTACAAAACTGGCATTATGTATATGAATTTGCAAAAAATCTGTAGATGATGGAAGAATTTGGAGTTCATTTTTTGTTTCAGCACACAAATGAACAAAGATTAGCCAAAATCATCAATAATTACATTTTTTGGTTGTAGACCTGAGTTATTATCAAGTTAAAATCAAATCAATTTATGTAGAGTGACACAAGTGCCTTTAATTTTAGTTTAATGGTTAAATAAAATATAAAACTTACCTCTGATCAATAAAAACGTAAGTCTTAAGAACACTCTGTATAGTGGCTATGCTTTCTAACACAATCGTGCCATTACCAGGTAAAACTTCTAGTTTATTTTTCGACACGACGTCCCTGAAGTGTTTGAGAGCTAGCTGTACCTGTAGAACAGAATCCATAATTATAAATTCAACATCTCCTCTCTGCCTGGACACGGGCCAAAACATTAATATTCTGAGGTTATTACTCTTTTACTGGGTCAGATATTTTATTAAAAATCAGATTTTTATTTTTTATATATTTAATTATATCATATCCAACCAGGTATTCACAAATTGTAAAATAATAATAACATTTTTAATAATGGAATTGTGTGTGATACAGTAATAGTACAATACAATTTTTTTGTTTTAATAAAGTTAAAAGATCTTTGAATTTCATGAAATCTCTGTAGTAATAGGTGTAAAGCTATAGATAATGGGACATTACAAAAAACAATTTATTTAGTAAAATAAATAGAACTGGGGTCAAGTTTTTGTATTTCCATTAACCGAAAGTCTGTATTTTTTTTTTTTAATCATGAAATTACCACTGGAAAGTAACTTTTAAAACAAATTAAAAAAAGTAATAAAAGCTTGAGATTTGTTTTCAAAATCCCTGAAGAAGACATTATATGTTTCAGTAAGTATGAAATTTGTATTAAAAATAAGCTTACCTCCTCTTCCTATCAGACTACAGTTATGATATCTACTCTATCACTAACCATTATTAATAATAGTTATTTAAGAGAAATAATATATTTAATAATAAATTTATTTAATTGATAAATTGATAAGCATACTTACAAATAATTAGAATAATTTTTCCAAAAAGCAAGATGTTATATATTCAATAGTTATTAAGTTGATATTAACTCGATTCGGTATAGAGATTATTTCTTTAAATTGTATCAAGTTTAAAAGACTAAAATAATACTATATTAAAAATTAAAAGGTTGAATCGAACTGTTTCATAGTCAGCAAAAAAAAAAAATAAATCAATGTGATCTGCTGAGTTGTCAATATTAAAACTGCCTGCTGAATTAACAACAAGTGATCAGAAATAATAATAAATTGGAGACAATTTAAACAAGATTAAAGGAGCCTCTTTTTTTTATTTTTTAAATAAGAAAACTAATTTAAGATTATAAAAAATTATTTTTTAGAATAGAAAGAAAATAAGTTTTTTTAAAATGACAATATCAGTTGTAATGGTGTACTAAGTGGAAGGTTATTTGCTCAGGATACCAACTAAGAGAGTTTGACATCTTAATTTGTTTATAATAAAAAGTGAAAACAAAAAAAGATAAAATAAAAAGTTTCTACATAACTTATAAGCAATAAATTATTGTGCTGGAGGATGCCCCTGTCATGGCGTGGGATAATTTCAAGCCATATACTGTAAAAATATTTTAGAAAGAGGTGGGCAGGGTACTGATAAAATAACAAAACAAAAAATAAATAGTAGTTTTCAAATAATCAGTTATGGCTAAAGTTTCAACAGCACTGCAGGTCTTCATCAGGGTAATTGTGTTAGATGGAGTAATTATGACCTTCAAATAAAGAAATTTGATTCCTTAACTTTACATGCATCATATGGAAAAAAAGGAATAGATACAGATAGTTTAATTAACAAGAATATCACTCCACCCTCTTGGCTAATAGTAGTTATTATTGTTGATCTATACAAACTATTGTGAAATACATAATCATTAAAATATAATACGAGCTAAACATATTAGAGCTAAATAAATACCTGCTTAACATGAAGGTCTAGATCTGCGAGGGGACTCCTCTCCTCCGGAACATCACTGCTGCTGGCCGTCCTTGGCTTGGGAGAGCGGGGGGGTTTGGGGGAACCTCCCCCACCTGGTGACCTCATCTGGGAGAGGATGTCCAGGAAGTCCTCCTTGAACGACCTCGCCCTTCTTGCCAGCCGGCCTCCTCGTCCTCCTTCGCCTAAAACAGAAACAAAAAGGATTATCATCAGAAATATTCAGTGAAATGGTATAATAAAGTTTGGAGTTGAATTAGAATGTTATCAAAATAACACAGAATCTTCAAAATAATAGAATACAATATTTGCTTAGGGCATTCTTCAATATAGTAACTACTAGGAAACAAAGACACTTAAAACTTGAAGACATCAAGAAATTTTTAAAACGTTTTAGGTTACATATTTTCTATTTTCAAATCAATATTTATAATTGAAAATGGATAATAAGTAGTCTGAAATGTTATCCAATTCCTAAATTAAAGATGTATGGAATGTTAAGGGCATTTGTTTTCCCAGATGTTGCTATATTGAACAATATATTATCACCAGCATTTGATAGAGTAGAATATACTATTTAGTATACAAATAATAGATAGATATATAATAATAGTTTATACTATTATTATTATAGATTTCTCTAATAATAGTGTACACTATTTAAAAAGTTATAGATTATTGTTTATTATTATTATAGATTATGGTTGACAATTGTTTCACACTGCAAGCAATTTTCAACCATAATATATGGATGACATGATTTCAATAGTGAAATTGAAAATATGACAAGTATGGGGATTGTAAAGGTGCATGAATATGGGACAATTGTCCCGAAATGTTGCATAACAATGAAGAAAAATATAAAATAGATTATGTTCATCTTTGGAAGTTTTTTTAACCTAAAAAAATTATAGAAATTTAATTTAATTTAATATAGTAGAGCTGACTAGCTCTGTGAGTAAGGGACTGAGCTCCTTTGTATACTTCCGGGTCTGGTTAGAGTTCAGCAGTGGCAGATGATTACCCTGTTAAAAAAGTGGGGAGTCGCCCTGTAGGTTTGGGAGACTCTCCTAGGATAGGCACTCAGCTTCTATAAAGTGGGTACCATAAATTGGAGGAAAAGCCTGGGAATTGAGCATGATTATGAACAAAATACCTCCTTGCACAACTGTTGGTCTAGAAACAGTGCTTCCTTGCCAAGTACTTGTAGCGAGAGAAGTAAGCAATTCAACTCCAATCCACCAGAGCGCAGCCTCACCCAAAGCTCTCAAATTTATATATTATTTTATGTTATAAAAACATATTATTAATTTGTATATGTGCTACTTAACAATGTCAATAAAATAATAAATAAACGATGCCAAAATAACGCACAAAACTACCTCAAGCAGATAAGATGATATCTCTCCACCACCTGTTATCCCTTCCTAAGCTATTCTCCGGGCTTACATACCTCCTTCGTCTCTGTCAGAATAGTACCCAGTAGGACGAAGGCACCTTCCTGTATGTCTCTGGGAGCTAGCTACCCTCCAGGTCTGCATACCCCCCTCGTGTTTATCGGAATAATACCCGGTAGGACGAGGTTACCATCCTCTGGGATATAGCGGTTGTTACCCGTTTGTTTCATCTTATCTAAATATCATCTTCCTTGTCAACTACCTTACCTTTATATACTGAACACGCATTATCGAGGCCTTCTGGACAAGCAGAATAATCAAGAAAATAACCCACCTCGACATACTGAACCCCCAAGGCGCTTCATGGGTTGTTAAGGCATAGGTTTTTCATATTAACATCAACGTTAATGTTTTCAACTATTGGTTTAAGAGACCGAAAGAAAACTCCATTGAAACAAATGAAGAGGAGGGAATGAAATATTTTTAAAAATTTAGAAGACCTGTGTGGGTATAAAAAAGTAGGTTTCAACAACTTTTTTTATATTGACAAATTAGCCAAAAATACTACAGATAGTCGAGGAAATTAAATTAAAAATCTTCAAATGAGACATTTGTTAGATAAAGAGGACTTAATAGCGAGGAGAAATAACCTGGAAGTGATAGATACAAAGAGGTCATCGACTCAATCGCCTAAATCAAACATTCATCAGGAGCAATCGAGGAGGCAGGGCTGTGTCACATTCCGAAGTAATATAGAATCGATTCAACGGTTCGTCAACCGAGCGAAGTCGAAAGGCTCGATTACGATAGTTAAATTGAATCATTTTACAGAACAAAAAACTAGCTGAAGGTAAAAAAAACACTGTTTATTAAGACACAATGGTTTACTATTTGAATTAATTATTAATTACATTAGTAAATAACGAACTATAAAATATTTGGTGTGTCCATCACAAAAACAACTTTCCTTAGTTGTTTGGGTGCTAAGTTTAATATAAAAATTGTTTCCTTTGTAAATAATTTAATTATCTTTCAAGTGAGCACCAAGAATTTTACAGAGAATGTAAGTTTTATTGTTATTACAAAAATTAATAAAAAGTTAATGGGTTTCAATGGAAACTTGTCCAAAAAGTTTAAAAATATGGGAGAAAGGTTCATATGCCATATATTTCTTAATTATGGTATAATTTCAATAATATTTTTGTTTTGTAGGGCATTCAACCATCTTTCAAATAACAGAAACAGTCTCTTTTCTTGTTTTTCCTCGGTGATTTATTTTAATAGCGTTAAGTTAAATGCTGTAAGAAAAAGAGTTAGGCACGTTTCATTCAAAGTGTTAGAGCCGTTCCAAGACTTGCCATAGATTGAAGAAACCTGTAGGGACTACAGCGCTGACTAAAGAAACATAAAAAAAAAATTTCGGGTTTTCGTTTATCGCTCTCAATTTCATCAACAGACATCAGAAACCTAAATCCTACATCCAGCCTGAATAAATATTGAGAATAGTATAAACGTTAAGAAATTTACTTCGATGATATTGAATTCAATTTCATATTTACCTTTATGTCATTTCAATCTTAGAGAGTTTATGTATTTCATTAATTTTTATAATTGAATAAATGAATAGTGATTTTACAGCAAAAAACAGTATTAAATTTGGTTTACTTTTGTAAATAATTGATAGAAAGAAACTGTTTTTTGATTATATATATAACCAAAAATATATTGATGTTTGAATTAAAAAAAAACAACAAAAAAACAATAGTCAAAAATTTAGTGAATTACTTTTATTGGAAATAAGGAACAAAAAAAATCAATATTTTTATGGCGATGTATTAGTAACATCGTTGATGATAGGAATTGCAATTTACCCTAACTAGCCGTGGCTCGAGATACTAAGCATACAGTAAAAACAATTTAATTAATCCTAAAAGTGGAGCTAATCAGTGCATCAGACTGCATGTAGGACCCACCCGCTAAAGATATCTATCAACTTGGAAACCGAAATAGAAACAGTCGCTAGGTAAATATAAATACAGCGGATATATAAAAATATAGCGCGATAAAATCTTAAACGCTAGTCTTGACTCTGTAATATTTCGCCGTATCCTGTTGTCATACCTGGATATCACACCGAAGAGTTCAAAGGTTCATAACCATACCTTCTTAAGATTAGAACCATACTAATGTTACTTTGTTTGTAACATTTAACAAGAATATGTTGGTAAGGGTCTTGTAACAACCAATCAATTTAGTTTTAAGAAGATTTTGGCGACTAACGACTACTTTTTAAAATTGTGTATTTTTTTTTCTTTTTATCTTGAAATTCGCAACTATGTTTAAACCAAAAATACAAGTAAATGTTATGTGAAACTGCCCATTGATAGCATTCCAATAACATTTTTACAGGAGGTCTCGAGGCTGTGTTCTTTTCAGCTGCCTCAGAGGATTGTTGGAAATAGAAGAGGAAGGAAGCATGGCTATGGCTAGGGTTCGAGTGGTTTAATAATAACCCATAAGGAAAGATTGATACCTGGTTCGGGCTAGTACGGCTACGAATGGAACATCTTTGGATGATTTCATTTGTGAGCAATGTTATAGTACAAGAGCCCAAGAGGAGATATTTATCCCCGTTCAATAGATCCACTACCTAGGACCAAACCTGGACAAACGACTAATCTGGAGTCCTCATATAAGACTGAAAAAACAGGAAACTGCACATCTATTCCGAATAATATTCGGAACACAGCACTTTCTAAACAAATGGTATAAACATCGCTACAATCCAAAATCCTCACTGATCCTTATAGTACAACAGCCGGGAAGAAAAAAAGGCAGTTATCTCACCCCAATTTTTGATTACTTTAATGAAAACTAGGTATAATTACTAGTCAAAATTGATGAGTCTGCCAAGTATAGGTAGGGGGAATAAAAAATGGCGGCTGTTTCAAAACCTTAAAAAAACATTAATTTTCCATTCGGAGATCTATATCTTAAAAACTACCAACAACACTAGAAAATCTAAGTGAACATTATTTAAAGAAGAGTAAATATGCTGAAATATTAACCTTAAAAGAGCTATTTACTTCCAATAGTTCTCGAGATATAGCTTTTTAAAAAGCAAAAATATCAAATATTTTATAAAAATATAAAACTCTACTGAAAGATTAGTGGTTATTTAATTTATTTTGAGAAATCTATATCTTAGAAACTATGTGACGTACAGATGTCTATTAGCACTCAAATTAAACCTAGTTGAATGGACTATAAAGAAGTTTATGACTAACTTCTTAGAAGTAGTAGTTTTCATAATATTTGCTAAAATAAATTGATTTATAGTTGTTCGGACAATAAGTTTGATTTATGAAAAACTTCATTTCAGAAACTATTGGTTGTACAGATGTCTGCCAGCGCTCAAATTAAAGCTAGTTAAATTTACTACAAAATAGTTAATAATGTTTATCTTTGTAGGCGTATTAATTTTTATGATATTTGACAAAATAAACTCACAAAATGCTAATTTCTTGTTGTTCGTATAACTTGTTGTATATGTCTGTCAACACTCAAAACAAAGGAAATTTAACTTACTATAAAGTAGTTCATGACACTTTTCTTCGTAGGGGTAGTAGTTTTTATGATATTCACATATGAATATAAATTTGGCAAATGAAAATTTGTCCGAACAACTATAAATCAATTTATTTTAGAAAATTTAATGTAAACTACTACTCCTACGAAGATAAACTAATTTATAGCTCATTAAACTAGATTTAATTTGAGTGCTAATAGACATCTGTACGTCAAATGGTTTTTGAGATATAAATTTTTCAAAATAAATTCACTAACTGCTGATCTTTCAGTACGACCCATACAACATTTTTGTGAAATGTTGCTTTTTAAAAAGCTATATCTCGAAAACTATTTAACATAAATAACTCTATTAGAGCTGATATTTTAGGAAATTTACTCTTCTTTAAATGACGTCCTCTTAGATTTTCTTGTATTGTTCCTACTTTTTAAGATATAGAGATCCGAATGAAAAAATAGTTTTTTGTATCGCTTTGAAACAGCCGCCATTTTCCCCCGTACCTATACTTGGCATACTCATCAATTTTTACTAGTAATTATACATAGTTTTCATTAAAGTAATCAAAAATTGGGGTGAGATAACTGCCTTTTTTCTCCTCTTGGGCTCTTGTGTAATAGTACATTGACAGACATATACAACAAGTTATACGAACAACAAGAAATTAGCATTTTGTGAGTTTATTTTGTCAAATATCATAAAAATTAATACGCCTACAAAGATAAACATTATTAACTATTTTGTAGTAAATTTAACTAGCTCTAATTTGAGCGCTGGCAGACATCTGTACGTCCAATAGTTTCTGAAATGAAGTTTTTCATAAATCAAACTTATTGTCCGAACAACTATAAATCAATTTATTTTAGAAAATATTATGAAAACTACTACTTCTAAGAAGGTAGTCATAAACTTCTTTATAGTCCATTCAACTAGGTTTAATTTGAGTGCTAATAGACATCTGTACGTCACATAGTTTCTAAGATATAGATTTCTCAAAATAAATTAAATAACCACTAATCTTTCAGTAGAGTTTTAAGATATTTTACTTTATATATATAGACACTTTTGCTTTATAACAAAAATTACTTAATTTTTTAATATATGTAGTAATGGATAAAAACAAATTTTTTTTTGAAACTATTTTCCGGCAAGATATTGCAAATTTAAAATCACGATAATTATTCAGTATAACAAGGTTTGGCATAATCAATTCAAAAACCTTTTAAATTTTTCTTCATCTCCATAAATGCGAGATAGAGACGTATAAAACCTCTAATCGGCCATATTTTTAAAGGAAATGGTGAATGATGATGCATAGTTCCGAGGATAATTCTGAGGTGGCCTGTAATATCAAAATACATTCTGACTTAAAATATGGGCAACACCAAAAACAAATTATAATTTTTTTTTTTATTGTTTATTAAATGTTAGACAATAATAAAATAAATATGAAGTAATAAAAAACTTTTAAATTTGTTTTTGTTATCAAGGTTAAAGAAATTTTTTAATCAAAATTTAATATGTCCGCATCTAAAAAGAAAGGTTTTTTTAAGCTACTTAAAATTCTACAATCAATACTTGTTCAGTTCAGTAATTTAATAAATATTCAAATTTCATCTTGTCAAAATTCATAGATGTTATAAATCAACATTTTAAATAAAAATTCAACTCAACTACATCATAAGCCTTCATAATATTTTTTTTTAACAGAAAACTACTCAATTATTCTCTTTGACTAATACGCGGTTATATAATTAATTATCTTCATTGACACCATCATAATCAACCATAATCCATCACTTCAACATTGAAGATAAAAATACGTAATGTTAAAAATATGACTAAAGAGCATGAAAAAATATCGATTCAAAGGTTTTTCCACGTTGAATCAGTTACTGAGAAATAGTTTTAACTCATATTTTAGGAAAAGAAATTATGAAAACAGGTAAAAAAAATTCAAGTTTTGGAAAATATCTCTTCCAAAAATTATAAATTTAAACCTCTAACTAAAACAACAGTCTGCATTGGATTTATGTCAGAAGAACTTAGCAATAAATTCCTACAGGAAAATATGCCACTACAGCTTTTTTTTTAAAATAAAGTGTTCAGTACAATAATATAGGTGTACAAAGGGTTCTTAGAATAAAGTGTATCTAAAAAATCAAATTGAGTTTCAAAAGTAATGTGTATAATGAAAATAAACATTTAAAGTATAATTAAAAAAAAATATGATGACATATTAAATAATTTCTAAATAGTGAAGTGGATATACGTTATCAGCTTGTTTTTGTGATATCAAATACGAAGAAGGTAATTAAAACTATTTATCATTTAATTTCAGCATTACGGCAAATATTGTAATAGAAATAAAAAAATTAACATTGAAGTAATTTTCTTGACGTTAAAAAAAAAAAAAAGTTTCTCGTTACATACACCTGTCAACGAAGAAGATATATTTTTTTCTTTTTATGTTGAATTGAATTTTATAAAAAATAAAAGTCTACAGAGGAAAACCCTTAATAAATCCTCACTGTTTTAATATACATATACATTTATTCTCTCACATTCTGTTGTGAAAATTGCATTTTCAGGAAATTATCCTTCTTTTATGAAAAGTTCTTTTAGGTAAATTATGAACTATATTTCAACATTAATGATTTAGCGTTTGAGGACGGGATGAAGCGTTAAATACAAGAACTGAAAGGAGTTATTTGCATGAATGAGCGAAAGTAGTTGATGGAATGAGATGAAATTTCCTCCAAATTTGGGACTAATCGGGAGAGCCGTTTTGGAAATATAGGTGTGAATGAAATAGGTTTACGCTTGCGTAAGCAAAAGTAGAACCCGGTGGATTAAGCCCGAAAACAAATTTGACCACAGATACACACGGACCGTCAGAAAAATTGATTCCTTAATGCCTAAAACGAAAGTATGAGTGAAAATTGTAGAAGTCAGGAATATAGATTTTTTTATTTCATTTATAAATTCAAAGGTTCCCTACCTTAGTTTCGAGGAAGTAATGAGCCGAGAGCTCGTGAAAAATAATGGTTAGAGACCGAAAGTATCCAATAATTAAACAGTTCATTTTCGTTTTAAAATTTAATAAGAAGTACTCATTGTTAACGAAGTATGAAGCCAAAGAAAAAAAGAAGAAATTTTCTTAATTGTTTTTTTTCATTTCAACATAACAATGTTAATTATTCGAGGAGGTAACCTCCATGATACCGGAGACAGTGCGTCTGGTATCGCTGAAGGAGGAAAGATAAAAAAGCGCTGGAGCCCAATGCATAAAAATGATCTCATAGAAGATACATCTGCAAATCATTTTAAAAATTAGTTTCTATATTAAGTACTTAACTAGGAAACACATTTCTGGCGGTTTAAAAACTCTTATTAATTAATTTAATAAAATAACGAATTGGGCTTGTTTTTTCGTGTATAACTTGCAAACTGTTCATAAAAAAAATATATATGGTTTATGAAATTAAATAATGAATTCTTCTTCGAATGAGTACTATAACTTATTATTTTGGTCTAGTAGGTCGTAAATCATAAACCGCAGTGAAAAAAAAAACGGATTTTTTTTTTTAACATCAGCCAATTTAGCGCACTTGCTCAGCCTCCACTGGCTCATTACCAGTGATGCGGCGAGAGGGATGCGCTGGGATCTCTTGAGCTCTGCTCTACCCCTCACACGTGGGGGATAGAGTGGGCTCAGGGATCCTAGGGTCGATTCTGTAAATATTGTATATATTATTTTATCATTATGTTATTTTATTTATTTATTTTTCATACAGATAGTCTGTTTATGTTCACTTGTCTATTCTTTTGTTTGTATATATTTTAAGAGAGTTTTTTTATTTTATTTCATTTTTTATTTAATTTTTAATTCTTTTTTTACTTATTTATTTTATTTTAGTATGTATGAGATCATTCATCAATATTACCTATTGCCCACAACTGTGTGGCAGATTGTAATATCTATCAATAAATAAATCTATCAAAAAAAAAAAAAACAGCCAAAAAATGATATAGTGATATATACATATATATAATAAAGTAAGTACTACACATGAGTCTAAGCTAATTAGTTTAAAGCAGGTAATTAGTTTGATTAAGTAATGAATAACCAAATTTTACGTTTCTTTCGGTTTTTCGCCAATAAATCCTAAATGGTTCTAATAAAAAATTTGTAATCAAACAAATTAAAGAGCATTATATTATGCGTCGAATGAGTGCCATAACGTATTACTAAGACCAAAGTATGGTCTTAAACCACCTACTCCGGTTGTATATTGACTTCAATAGATAAGTTAAAGGCCACGGTACAACCTGCGTAAGTGATTTAAGACCATACTTTGGTCTTAGTATTACGTTATGGTACTCATTCGACGCATAATATAATGCTCTTTAATTTGTTTTGTGATAAGATAAACAGTTTAGGAGTTACAGGTGAAAAAAATATGTAATAATTTAACATTATTAAATTAATTAGGTAATTAGGGAGAGGTCAAGATGAATGCGTCCCCTTGAGAAAAAGGAGTCAATAATAATTTTAAAAATTATTTCTAGATGAATATTTTATTGACTAGGTTTAAATTGGGCTCCTGTAATATAGGTGATGGTACGAAATGACTTCCTAGACATTTTAGTGGCTTTAAATCTAATAAATAAGGAATAATGAAAAAAAAGATTATATTATCACATACATTCCTAAAATCTGCATTTAGCAATAAATTAACTCAATAAAAGTCGCTACAAATAAACGATTCTGTCATGCATCACATATATCGTACGTACAACCAAATACAGATGTGGTTATGTATTTACCAATACGCTGCAATGGAATGTAGATGAGAAGATGTCAAGGACTTAACCCATTGTAAACAATTACATATAAATCATAAATTACTGTGTACTAAAATATTTCTACCTCTCTTGAGAGAACCGCCTTCCGATCCTGAACTACAGTTGTCGGACGGTAATTGCCTCCTGAACCTTTCTTCGAAGTACTGGGAAACCTCCTGCAAGACCATTATTCCGAAAAAAATTCAATTTGACAAGACAGGCTAGGATTTAGAGACTGGCGACGGACTGATAATGACTGAAGGGACGGATACAGTGGCACTTCATTATCGCGTGTTACAGTGACGCTACAAAGAGATAAAATGCTCTGACCGAAGTCAAAATGCAAGTTGATAACGTTTACAGAAGTAGGAAGTTTTTGAAAATATTTTTATTTTGATGAATTATGTCACATGTATGCTATCAGTGAGTAATGACCCATCAATTGTGCACTATACTCTCCAATTTCATATCACAACCCTTGAAGAATCTTGTAAAGAAGGGAGGATTAAAATAAATTCAATCAAATCACCATCATCCCTCCCTCATCGTGAACCTATAAATTCCGCCGAACAGATCCGCTACATCGAGATAAACAGTCAACAAGAATCCTCATAGAACACTGAAAAGATGATGGAAACTTCTCGTTGATTCCTACTATTACAACATTTACTAGACAAACAGTCTAAACTTCCACAATTGACTACAAAAGACTTATTTACACGAATATAATAAGGCCTATTTGGATGAGCTTTTGGACTCCAATAAAACCATCGAATACCTATCCAAAAATCTTCAATGCTCCTTAATTAATAACAAATAGTATCATCTTTAATGACCTCCATGTTCTTTTCTCGACCTTGATGTTAATTTTAACAAAATATAATAATTGATATCAACCTTTGAACTGTGTTCATTCAATCTACTACATTAATATTAAAATTTAGCCATAGTGAAGCATTGCCGGGTCAGCCGGTTTAATAATAATCACTTAAATTTGTAGAAATATATGTATAATTCGACATTGACACTTCGACTGATTCTAATAATATACATCATTAAGGAGAAATAACTTCATTGATTAAATTCAGACAGCCTGTTTGAATGTGATAAATTTTAGGATGTATAACAGTATGAATGCCACGTTTCGAGATTTTATTGCTCTCATATTCCTGCACTACATTGAAAAAAACATTTATTTATTTTTTAAAGGATTTGCTAAACTAATTATAACACACTAAAATGTACAAAATACAAACTGAGATAAATCAAATTTAATAAAAATAAACGGTAGTTATACAACTACTAACTGAAAATTTCTCGCACAAGTTTTGGGTTCTGCTTTTCCCAGACCTTATACTGTCCCTTTCAGTCAATGGTCTGTTTAGCAGTCTATATACTTCTTATTATTATTGTTTAATTGTGTCTTATGTTTTTTTGAGATTTGAATGACATGAATTTAAATTTTGAACATCTGATTTTTTGTTAATAGAGCGATTCATATATTCTATGGTGGTCGTTTCTTTTAGAAATAGTTTGAATTTATTTGTCCCGCGACGTACGATTTTGGATGTATACTATTTGAATCTATGTCCTTTTTATAAGGATTAAGGATGTAATTACATGTATACATATCTTTTCATCATTCTGACTTGATCGAGGCAAGGACTCGACTGTTCATTGAACATGAAAAAAGATTAAAAAGACTAACGAACTGTTTTATAAGATTCATTTTAGATAAAGAATCGTATTGGTCAGAGGACACAGTACCGTCTCAAAAGGCAAAGAAGCAAGACCCACATACAATAAGCTCAATAAAATCTCAACTTCAGTTAGAAGAGATTCTAGATTCCCATAGGTTTCGATTCCACTAATTACAGAGCCGAGCAAGACTCACTGCTGGTTGCAAAAAGAATCTTACTGGATCTCAAGAGTCAGAAATCCAAAGTAGTATTTCTGACCGACGCAGCTTTTTCTTTTCAGTTCTTTTTAACCTAAGGTCCAAGTGGAAACCGGGCTGACTATGCTTCCCATTGAGTTAGAGCATGCTACACCATCTACAAGAATATAAAACTGCAGTGGATACCTGGACATTGTGGAATACTGGGAAATGAACTGGCTGCTATGCTAGCGAAAGAAGGTTCCAAATTGCCTCAAATCACCTCCACACAGAGACTGGAGGAAGTTAAAACCATAAACAAAGCGTTCAGTAGAGGTGGAATGATGAACATCCGGACTTCAAACCCCAGGATCTTGGATCCATATTACCAACTTTCCAGAAGAGAGCAAGTCCTGATATTTCGCTTAAGAACTGGACATAACCGGCTCAACGCTCACCTCCCTAAAAATTCAAAATGTGGAAGGGGAGAACAGACAACCGAGCACATTCTCCAAACACGTGTCCTAATGGAGGAAAAACGGAAGCAGAGATGGCCTCAACCTACTGACTAGGAGATCAAGCTGTACGGCGTCCTGGAGGATCTCTGGTACTGGTATTTGGTGGGGGGAACAAGACCGGCAAGTTCCGGGGCTAGTTGCCGCCGCGTACTAACCAAGGTAGGAGTGTCAAGAGTCATTAATCGGGACTGCCGAAAATGAATTTTAACTGCCCCAGGTGAGAATCGAACCCACAACGTTTCGAACCAAGCGCACTGGGACCTGCACCCCAACCCGCACAACCATCACGTCCCTTGGAGGATCTCAGGAGTACCGCTGCAATTATTTCGTCATTCCCAGACTTGGCCGTTTAAATGGGAAAATCGAAGAAGAAGTAAAACTTATTTTATTAGTACCAACATTTCGAATAGAATTTCAGTCCTTCATCAGGCCTAAGAACAAAACAAAACAATAACTACAATGAATAACAAACAAATAAAAATTTAACAAATAATGTTATATTTTAAGAAGCACAGGACGAAAGTGTATCGTGTTAGTACACTATGAAGTTAAATTTTAAATTAAATTATAGATTATTTGCGTCTTATTCTCTTTCCATTATTTATTCACACTGGTAATACTTTACAGTCAAATGCATGAAATTCTGGTTAAAACCTTACCACAAAAAATAACTTTTACCTTTTTGAGTTCTCCCTTGACCGGAATCCCGACCATCTTATCACCACATAAATAATACCCATTGAAATCGATCAGAAATAATTAATTAAACCCCACTGATCAACCACAATATCGTTAATGTCTTATTTATTACCGAAGTATTGATTGAATTACGTCGTACAGTATTCAAAGGTACGAAGCATCGAGACTTTTTATCCCCTAATGCGAGAAAGCAGTTTGTTTGGTAATCGGGTTAATCCCATTTATGGAAGTTACGACCTTTCCAAGAGATCCTAAAGACCTGCGACAGTCGCACGCCTCATATTATCCTCAATATCAACTAATTATTTATTTTACAATGTGGTTTGATCGATTTTTTTATAGTAATAATATTCATTTATTGATAAGTACTAAAATCAGACACAACTTGGGCAATAAGAAATAGGGATATACGATCACATCCATACCAAAATTATAAAATAAAAAAATTATAATAATAATAAAAAAAATAAAATAAAATCTTTAGATGTACATACACCAAAAAATAAAATCACAAATCATTTACACTATTATGTACAATATTTACATTCTCGACCTGAGGATCCCCGAGACTACTCTATCCTCAACCATGAGGGGTAGAACAGGGTTCTTCCAGATCCCAGTGCAACCCTATCACCGCGTCATTGGTAATAAACCAGTGGAGGCTGAGTAAGTGCACTTACTCTATTATTCTACATTTAATAACTAAGTATTCTGCACTACAACGAACTTGTATAAAGTTTAGAATAATACTAATCGAGGGTTAAATGAAGAAAAGTCCAATTAATTCAGGAACCCGATGGATAAAATACAACCTATAAAACATACATCTACAAATAATAGTTTCAGCTATTTACTAATATACAACGTTTTGACCTCTCACTGCAAGTCTTCGTCGGGGCAATTGCGACTGAAGGAAGTGTGTAAGGAAAATTCAAACTATAGCCAATCAAAACATTTCTAATCAGACAGTATACATGTAAACCTACAACCTAGGTCAGGTCGACAGTGACTGACAGTGAAGGTCCTACTATTGCCCTCGGGGTACGGCCACAAGGTCAGTCTTCGCCGCAGTTGAAAACACACCTAAGCACAAAATTCGAGTTCAAAAACTTTTATTAAAATTTAAACTCCCATGATTATCAAATATGTCGATCAAAAAAAAATATCAAGAAGATGTTTATTTATTATTTTGTGTATATTCTTTACTTTACTTCATTTAACTTTATTCTTAGTTTACACTACTATGTTGTTAATTCTTATCATTATTATTCTCTTCAAAAGTTTTATTTCATTTATTTTAGTATTTTGTATTTTAGCTGTATTATATTAATTAAATCGTTAGTTTTATCTCTTAAAATCAATTGCAAAATTGTATAATTTTAGTTTATAAACCATTGCAGCCTACATGACGTTCCAATAATTAAGAGTGGACAAACATATATTTAATTTTATGTTTAATGTTTTTTCATGTTATATTGGCACGTACCGATAGATCGGAACACATCTTAAGTACTTAGTAATAAATAAACATATCAAATAAAAAAAAAAAAAAAGATAGCAATCAAATATGCTTACATAAAAGAAATAATTATCTAAGATTAAAACGGGAGAAATATAAAAATAAAAACGCATTCAAATTATTGGTACGATATTATATACAGAAAGTTTCGACTCGATAAAAACTCAAGTTGATAAAATAGCTTTAACTATGGATAGTTTCGATTTTATCGAGAGACAGATATCGATAAACTTTGTCATGTTTTCTTATCAAATGATTCAATATAAGTTATATGAGTTAGAGGATGTATTGAAGTCCTTTCGGTAGATGATAAATGATAGGTGACTACATTTGGAATTTCCATTTATTTTTAAAAAATCACCACACATCCGATCGATTCATTATTTGTATCAATTTATCGATCATTTATAACCTAGCGACTATATGTAGATAGGCTTTTCTATAATGACGACTATCGATAGTGGTATCGAATTATTGCCTACAGTTAACAATTCGCCCTTTAAGGGTTTATCAGGAATGAAAAAAATAAGATCACATACGTTGTAAATCATAATAAACTGATGATATTTCTTGGAGTGAAGCACAATTTTTCTCAGATTCTTATAGAATTGACAATGAAATAAATGATTAAGAAATTAAAAAAAAATTATACAAGAAAATCACACAAAAGCGGAATAAGATAAAAATCATAAAACACCTAAAAAATTAAATTAGCCTAACACAACAGAAAAAAAAATAGTAAGTACAAAATCATCAAAATGTTCGATATTCATCATCATTATCATGAAGACATTGAACGTTAACAATTTATATCTGCTAATAGACATGTATATACAACTAAATTAAATTAATGTTTAGTAGGGGATAAACACGATATTATGTTAAAGGTTGCAGAGTATAAAAAATAAGAAATATACATATATAAATAACTATAAAAAAAAAAGACACAATTATTCTGCATAATAGTTATTTCCAAAACAGTATTCAGATAGACCTTTATTGACAATTTAAATAGTTTTAGTTTAAGAAACGTAGCTAAATTCTTTCAATGTATGTTTAATCCTTTAACATATAGTGTATATTTATTTATGCAATACTGCCACTCAACAACGTTTCGGGATATATACCCGAATTTCAAGTTGTTATTATCTAAAAATAACCAATACATTAAGATTATCCATTTTTATTGATTAACATTTTTTGCTATTTCTTACTTAAAATAATATATATTTTAACATGTCAAAATAATAAAGTATCAAAATTTTAACGTGTAGAAAGATATATTTTTTGATAAGAAATTCCTAAACATATTAATTAATAAAAATGGATAATGATGATGCACTGGTTATTTCTAGACAGTAACAACTTGAAAAATGATATAAAAGCCGAAACATTGTTGAGTGAAAATGGTACATAATTAAATATATATGTGTATATTATATATAAATACTAATAAAATAGGGTTATATATTTATTTTTGAAAAAAAAATATCATACAAAAATTAAATAATTTTAACCATAGATTCTAACTAAAAGGTCAATGTCATTACATTTTATAGAAAAATTGATTGTTACATTTGTCAAGTAGAAATTAAGGTGATATTAGTCAAATTTATATTCCGTTACTTACGTATAGGTCTTTATGTATGTACAATAATAATGGATTACATATAATACAAATAGAAACAAAGGATTAATACAAATTTTGTAGTATTTGTCTGCAACTAATTTTAAATCAAGTTTATTAGCATATTAAATATATATAAATATATGCAGAAAGAGAATATTTTGGTTTGGGGAATACAATGTACGTTTTGAAGGAAATTATGCTAAATACTGAACAATCACTATAAATTTTGAGGGTACGACCCCTAAGTGCTGAATTTACTATTGAATGTGCTATTTGCTAAAGTAAGGGTATCCATGCTATTTAACGATGTTATTAGAATATATGCTTGATTAAGTAATAGTGCTAAAACAATTTTTTTTCATCTGGGTTTGGAAAACATGCAAATTTTCAACTCTCAAAATCAATTTTGAAAAAAAAAGCGAAAAGCTAGAGAAGTGGGAGAAAGAACTTGAGACTCCAAATGATCTTCTTTAACATCACCTCAATTCATATATTAATTTTCAACCCTCTAATTCTAAAAAAACAATCTGAAGGGGCTGTAGAGGTGTTCAAAAAACTTAAAATACGTCACTTATACCTGTCGAACAGATACATTCCCTTCGAAAACATCTAGACAAACTGTACTTGGAATCCTAAGACTGAAAAGACAGGAAATTGCTCGCCGATTACAATGCTTACTAGACAAATGATCTAACCGTCCAACAAATCAGAAAAGATTCGTTTATATGGCTGTCTGGACTTGAAGACAGAATAGAATAGAATTGAGCTATACAGCCTCACCTACACCATTGAATTCCTCCAGTATCCAATCCTTACAATCAAAAATCTTTCGTTAAATTCTCATTACTTCTTTGTCAAGAATCAAGTCATCCATCAGGACCTCAAAGTTCAATATGTTAGAGATTTGGCCAAAACCAAATACCAATCCTTTCATGATAAACTTCTTAACCATCCAAACCCACTTGTTTCAAACCTGCCTCCTTCACCTTCATTACTTGATAATCCTCCTAGACATCTTCTCTAGAAATGCAAATGGAGTTCATTCAATAGGTTGTCGACATGACTGTATCATGCCATTGTAAAATTAACATCAAATTTACTTGTATTTATTTGAATATAATAAAACATATCAATAAATAAATTTAAAAACAACGAATAAAATATGTGGACATACTTAAATTTTGATTGATATCTTCTTTGATTGTTCTAGGTCAAACAAAATATATTTACACAATTCCAGGATCAAAAGGGGTCTGCTGGAGGTATCCAGATGTACTCAGAAAAATATATATCTATCATCACTATACATGGCTATGAAACATATATATAATACAACACATATCACACTCATCCGATGATCTTTAATATAGTGCAAAAACCAATAATTTTCTAGGAAAATACGACAGTAAATAAACGGAAATAGTCAATATTTGAGATGAAAACGTCATAACCTATTCAACGAGTTTTACTAAATTTAGGAAGAATTTAACAAATCCCAACTGTGCTATAGTTGGAAGCTTAGTATGCTATCGACCATATTTATCATATTGGTGTCTAATGAGCCATTCGACTCAAACACATACAGCAGGTTTAATTAACTTAGCAAAGGCTGCGTAGGGATATTCACGGTATCCCTCAAGGTAACTTTTTATAAATAATTATTTATCTTTATATTTAAAAAACTACAAATAATAGAGATAATAATAAAATTATTTTGTAGTTCATTACATTTATTATCATAAGAAGGATTGGATTTCGAGAGAAGAAAAAATACTCGTATATCTCGTGTAACATATAGATTCGCTACATAAACAACTAACTATATCCACCTTATCAGACAATTAAAAGTCAAATGCAATAACTAACATGGGTTGAAATTTCAACACATTGTCACTAAGAAAAGAGATAAATATATATATATATTTTTAATAAATTTGTACCGATATTACTAATACTTTACAAAATGTCAGCAGATGTCAATTTTCTTGGATTATGTCAACATACTCTTTGAGGTCAGAGACCATTTTAACGTTCCATGTTAGTTCAGGAAATTTCTCTTGGTTTCGTAAGTAGTATGCAATCCTTGTTAATAGGTCTCAAAGGAAGGTTTTTCTTACGGTCAGTTTACATTTTAAATTATAATTTTTCTACGAATAATAATATCTATAAAGTTCGTTCGATAATAAAGTTTAACAATTATATTATTTTATGTGATATAATTTTATATAAATATGTATATTTAATTAGAATATGCACGATCAATTTCGACCATCAAAATAATTGTTGTGAAAGGTAACAAATCACTTTTTCACACTGAAGATCCAGTACAAAAAAGAAATTTCATGTGTATGTAAATGTGCATGATTGTCAAATAACATCCATTTTCGTGGCACAAGAATGAAATGGTAAAATGAACATCAGAAAACCATTCAACCCTGAATTACTATCTAATTATTAATTGTAAAATCTCATTTAAACGAAAAGATTAATTGTTGCTATCCTTATTATTAATCATAACCAAATAAAAAAAAATCATTAACTATATAAAGACGACAAGGGTAATCCAAACTGTACAAAGGCACAATAACTGGCTTTCTTTATCATTGCATCCTACACTCACAAAACTATAAACGAAATGAACATGGTAAAGATATAAAAATGGAAAGTGTGTTTAAATTTATTTAAATATGCATATTACTGTTTTAACCTTTATCTTGTAAAACGTTTGCTGTTTTGCTAAATTTAACCAAATTTTGAGAATAGGAGTTCCTCACTTATTAACTCATAACAATTTCGAAGGGGACATATAAACTAACAAACCAAATTCATTTAAGGGACATAACTCATCTATCAAATTCTAAAATCATCCTTTTACCATTAACTAGTAGTAATTGAGTTTTCCTACTTACATTATAACGTTCCAAACTATAAAGTTAAAAATTTTATTTTATCAAATTTTTATGTTGATATTATCAAGATAAAAATTATTGATTTAAAACTAACGGTAGGAAGATTGATTTTTATGTAACAATTTTATGTCGTAATGTTTCATATTAAAAATAAATAAATGATTACAATGATTTTTTTTTTTAACCAACCTATTCCTGATGATTTTTTTATTGTTGACCGTTGAGATTCAATGTGGGGAGAAAAGGGTGCGGTCAGTGGAGTAATAATTAACACAAATTAATGAAAGTTATTTTATTTACGTCGACGTATCGGCCTAAATCAAAGTTGACTGCGTGTGGATTTTTCGCTACAATATATATATATATCGTAGCGAAAAATCCATGCAGTGAAACCTGATCATTAGGCCGATACGTCGGCACTAATAAAGTAAGCTACACTTGTTTTTGTTCACTAATACAATCCACTGAGCATTTTGGGTTAAATTAATTTCGCTATTACAGTTTTTTTTTAAAGATAATAAATTTATAGGCGGATATATAAACATCGCATGTTTTTTTAAAATACGAATGACCTAAAAGTACAAACATTTCGCTTAAAATCCGAAATATTGTTCTAGTTCCTACACGAGCAAACTTCATCTGGTAAAACTATTTTTATTATTTTATTAATTATGGGAAAGCAAACGAAATTTGACTCAATTTTGACGTGTAGAAATCAGACTCAAGATTCGTGTCGACAGATGTGATCCGATATGGTCTTAGATAAATTGATACTGGTTAGGATTATTCTACACCATGTAAAGGTCTTAAAAAGTAATATTAAAATTTTTATTTGCACCTAGGGCTATGCTGATGCTTATAAAATAAAAAAAAATTTTCGGATCCACTATTTTAAATATTCATAATCAACAGTAATTTTGATAATTGTATTCCTCAGCATGTAAAATTCTAAAACATTGAATATCACTCAGAATTTGTAAGACCTTATAGAACTGTAAAATAACAATAAGAAATACCAACTATTTACAATTAATTATAACATTTTGGCTTAATTGATAGAAATTCTATTCCACATATTGTTAAAATTCGTATATTTCTTTCCAATACAAACTTTGTTGATATTCCGAATTAAATTTTGACCGAGCATGTATCATAAATAATACTTTATGATCGGAGACCTGATTCTTAATGAGAAAAAACTAAAATTATACGCATTAAATTTAAACATGCGATGCAATGTTTTTAATAAAAATTTACTTTCTGTGTAATGTTAATCCATTTTAGAAAAATTTATAAAAGCAAAATCAATTTAACCCAAACCAAGTTTGTTCTAATATACAATAGTAAAGAGGCGTCATGGTAAAAGTGAAAGACTTTTTTTTCTTTGGTGAAAAGAAACATAACATGTTGCTACAACAAAATACATCTTTCTAACGTTAGTTTCTAATCAACAATTTTATCTAAATAATATAAAAGTAAAAACTTTGAAATAAAATAAATTTTTAAGCATAGTTCGAACTGTTATGACCAAACAACGTATGCTCAATCACACAAAAATCAGTTAGTGGTAAAAATATGATTTTAGAATTTGAGGAGAGAGTTATTGCCTTTAAATTACTATTAGTTATTATTTCATGTCATACATCGAAAGTATAAAATAAAGATTTTGGTTATCATTCGATGCGTGGAATCGCATAATCAAAAAATGTTCATGTTTTGACCTGTATCATTGTTGATTAATTAAAACAATCTTTAATTATTAACAATTTTTAATGTGGAGGTTTTTCTTTTTATTAATGAGAAAAATGGAAATGTTCTTTCCGACACACAGTTCACAGCGGAATGCTATCTAGATCAGGTTCACCAGAAGACCTCAGGTCTATGTATACACAAGATAAATGCAAGCATAAAGTGTAATATAATTAATATGAGATATCAATTATACGAATTAAAAGACTAACCTGGAACACAGGATAGACCGTTAAACATGGAGAAGACAGAGCGAAGACTACTGTCGACCAGAAGCAGCGTAACATCCTGAAGTGCCGACGGCTGGATAAGGAAAGGATCGCGGCGGCAGGATCAGGACGGGCCGAGTGGAAGATCAGGACTGGAGTTCTCCAAGGACCTCTCCAGGATCACATCTGTCCGCTTTCTTTCCTTATTCGTACTAGCTCTAACTGTCACCGGTCGCGGATCTGGAATTCGGCCACTAGGGGATAACTGAGTGGCTACTTGAATAGAAAACTATTGTAGAGGCCCATAACGATCAAAATTATGTCACGGATCCAGTTTCAAAACATTTATGATTATATGTTTTTGTGGCTTTTTTATTCATTTATTTTTGAGAATTTATACGACTTCATAATATTTGACGTTAATTTCTCATTCCCTAAAGCATCACACATTAGCTGTAATTAATATAATAATACTAACAGATTTTCGAAAAACTAATTCACCAAAAGATTTTTTTTTCAGACGTATCTGCTGCCTAATAAAAAAACAATATACTTCTTAAACCTCTGCTTAAATAATGAAGATTTTTTTAGAGGTAGCGAAGTTCCATTTTTATGCCACAGGACATTATCATGTCCTTTCCTACAGAGTTGAGAGTTTTGCGATGGCAGCTTGTTTACGTTTGCAAAAACAGTTAGAAAATCAAATTCAAATCCCAGTGTAATTTTTGAGAGAGTAGCAGAAAATATTGTCACTGTACACTTCGCTTGTTCAGCCCATGAAGATTATGGTGAATCAGTATATATTTTTGGATAAATTATTGTCTATCAATACCATGCGTTCTTTCCTAAACGCCATAAAAAATATAGGTGAAAAACTTTTAATGGAAGCATAAGCTTGCACAAAGATCTTCTGGCTTATTAATTGAATCATTATTTAGGTCTGAGCTATGTTTATTTTCATGAAAACGTTCATATTAGCTTTGCTGTGAAAAGGAATACCAATGATGGGTTGAATTTATGGGAGGGGAACTTTAGTATTTATTTAAAAAAAAAACAATACCATTTCCATTCCACATTTATATTTTGTCCTGTGATTTGCAACAGCACTTTTTCAAGGAATGAATTTAAGAATTTTAAAATATTATCTCTTCCTGACCTATATAGTGTGGCATGTCACATGAAAGGGCATAGGGTATGCTCTAAAATGTATACCTACTCCACATCTCTAGCTAAAGCTTCAACAGGAATTTTAAACTTTGTTTAGTGTGTTTTAGCAGATTTGTCATACCTTTACAATCATATAATTCAATAATGAGTGGAAATATCTCGGTAATATACCACGATCTTTTCACAATTATACCATCCGCATTTAACTGTGTCAAATCCATAAGTATAGTAATGGTATGATCCTACTACAATCTCACTAAGCTGTATTATGTAGCCAAAACAATAATAATTAAAAAAAATGCTAAGGACAGATTAGGCTAAAGTTTGATTTTTGAAGCATATTTATCCTAGAAAAAGATGAACACTCCGGATGAAGACAGTCTTCAATGTGGAGGGAATGCGGACGTGGATCGAGACACGCAATAATAGTAAAAACAAATCGACTTCTGAGAAGGATATTCCTGTCCCAGGACCTTATTTGGGAACGGCCATCTTTTCTTTTTCATTTTTGCAAGGACTCCAGTGGCGCCGATATTTATCGTAATCGCAGGATCAAACAATAGCGGAAGGGGCCTGGAATCCAAAAAAAAAAGTCATCCATTGCTGGAGTTGATGACTCAGTCACCTGGAGATGGCTCAGTCTTCAGCTATAAATGGATAAAGATTCTAATTTCAGTATGATCTTGATTGAGATAGCAAGATTTCTTTATAAGAAGAAAAATGCAGATACGTTCATTACACAACCTCAACCCGCATTTTTAATGTAATTGCAATTAACATTAAAAACAAAAGCCGTCCCTAACAATCACTAAGTATATAATTAGTCAAAAACATGGGAATATGAAAAACTGTTGTTAGTTCCTCAACTATAGAATAGATTGTACTGATTCTTTAGACAATTTACAATAGAACAATCGATTAGCTTGGAGCTATCAAAACGTCATTTTCAAAACCTCACTTTCATCTTGTATCGATCAAGGGGATTCAAGAAACGTATGCTAATGTGATAAATTGACATTATTCATAATACAGGCATAAAGAGACGGCGATAAAAAATAAATAAAAGATTTTCATTACTATTTATTATATAGAATGTATAGCTGAGAAAACTCGAAAAAGTAGTGCGAATAGAAAACCAGAATAAAATGAAATTGAAACACTTTAAAAGTTAAAAGTATAAGCAGTAGAAATAGTCAAAATCCAAAATTAAACCAATACAGTAACAAACATTACTTTGTAAAATAATTTGCATGTTAAGGTGCTGCTATAATCTTGCCTGATATGAACTATATTAAATTCGGGCCTCCGCAAGCGTTCCAATGGGTAATTTAGACGGGTTGGTACAAGTCAAAGAGCGTTTGGGCAAGCATCCACACGTCTGTGCTGAGTTAGTTTTGTTTCAAACTCCCAACAGATAATATTTGTGTTCTCCTGGTTTTAATAAATTAAAGAATTTTCCAAAGCTTCGGAATTGATAATTAACCCTAGTTTAAGACTGGGTGTTTTAAAATTCTATATTTGCGTGTTATATGGTGTGAATGTGTTCTACTTTTTCTATTACTAATGTCTGAATATAACACTACACAATAATGTTAATAAAGGACAATTATATATTTATAAATATATTATATGTGTGGGCAATTAAATTAAAAAGGTTCAGATAAAAATTCTAGAACGAAGTTGAATTTCGATTGTTAAAAAAGTTATTTTGGAGCGCGGGTAGGCACGGGATAAGGCGCGTGGCTAATAAGTCCAAGGACCCGAGTTTGAATCCGCCTGGGCAGTAAATTATTTTCTATTACACTGGAGCAGTGAATCAAATCCTGTGAATTCTGGAACCCTCCTGGGGTCCACCCAAAGTCTTAAAATGGGCCCAAACTGAAAAACTCATTTAATAGTGCCAACGTTTCGGCCTACATTTCCGATCTACTAGTAGCCCTGACGAAGGCTAGAAATCCTGAAAAACGTTTGCACTATTAAATAAGCTTTTTCAACTTATTTGTTTTATTTTCTGACCGCACCCCCAATCATCTTCTCTTCATAGCTTTTTATGTACTCAAATGATTCCTAACCTTAAGACTTGTTATTGGGGCAAACAATTTCTTAATATTTTATATTAAAACCATTTGTACGAAAAAAATGAAACTTTAAACAAAGAGATAAAAAGACATAAGTCGATGAGAAACGTTTTTACACCTTGCTTGATCAAAAGAACAAATAATCGCCAAACTAAGGAGACTTGAATGCCTCGTTAACGAACGGTATATACCAAACCAAAATTACACCAGACATGTACAAATATCGTCTAGAACCGGTCCATGACACAGAGGTCGGCTAATGTGAAACAACATTCAAGGCCTTACCAATTATTTCGCTGTCAATGCTCGAATTATTAATGAGGCACTGGAGACAGGCCACGAGCAAAAAAATAGAGAACATTATAGCACTTCGTTAACTGTGGGCTTTCAGTTTGGCTGAGTATGAGAAATACATCTTTTTGAGGGGTACCTCTTCACATTAATACTCATAGTCTAGTTATCTAAGGATCAAAATGGACGTATTTAGTAAGTTTTTTTCATAACGATTCTATTCACAAAACTTCCACTTACCAACCAACTTACATCCTCATGTTTGTGTAAATTGGTGGGCTCGGGTTAGAATATTTTTGTTATTTAAAAAAAAAAAAAAACAATATTATAACTAATACTAATTAAAAAACAAAACTAATGCAGTTCTGGGAGGTTTTTATATTTTAATTGTTATTTTATTATATATTTTTAATATTTATTATGTATTTATTTTAAAATAATTTGGTAATTTTTTAAATCTATTTGTATAGTTATTAATATTTTCATCAATTAATCTATTAAAGTCACAATGGATAGATAGAGAAAATATGAAAAAAACAGAAAAGAAAAAAAGAAAGGGGAAAGGATAGAAAAGGAAGAAAGAGAAAAAAAAATGGGATAAACAAAAAAATTTAATTGAGTATATAAAGAAGGAAAAATATCATAAAAAAAAAAGATAAAAGAACCAAAGCGATGAAACAAAACAAAAATCCTATTCCATTATTAAATATTATTACTTGTTTACTCGTTAGGCCTATGCATTGTAAGATAAAAAAATGTGTCTGATTAGATTAGAATAAGCATAAAGTAATAAAGTTTTCCCCCTAGGAGAATGCCCTTCAAGTTACCCCTTTTTCCATTTCCCACCCGGGCTGTAATGGTTCTATTTTGTAAGGAAACAATTAAGGGGCCGAGTACCAGCTATAAAATACCTACTTTCTGTAATAAGAATATTATTTATTTATACGTTTATATTAATTATAATATTATAATTTAGAGTTTACATTAAATAATAACTCTCGGCACAACTTTATTTAGAAAACGATTTGTTTCCAGTTAGGAGGAAAGTTGGAGATTACTTTAAACTGGATCTAGTATAAATTTCATCAAATTTTTCTAGATACACTTATATTTAGTTATAATATAGTTAATTATGTACCCTATATAAATGATGATGATTTTCAAGAAATTAAATAAGGTGCTATAAAAAAAAATAATAATAATACAATAAAAAAGTAATGGTACAAATAATAAAGAAACTATACTTTACTATAATGACCTATGTACTTGAACATTTTTTTTTTCATGACTTCGATAAAATATAGGAAAAAGTTTGTTATCTATTAGATGTAAAGTCAAAAGTATCGATTAAATCGATTATCCCTTCTATATCAGACACGGAGAAAATGTCAAGCCGCCAAAGCATTGGAGATTTAAGAAAGAGCCAAGGACAGTCAGTAAATATTGAGTTCGCTAATGGAACCTTGATAGTTAATAGTCATTTTACACCAGATATAACACGAGTAAGGTTTTAATGGAGTGCTAATTAGAATCACCTTCACCGAGCAGATCCGTTGCAAGGTGTCTATATCCTGAAGGGTAAATCCAACTAATATACACACAAGATTGAGAGTAGAATATGCTATTGAAACCGAGAACACAAGCCAAAGGTTCAGATCCGATCGACAGATGGCCCGCAGGTCTGAGGAATGGGGGCAGCACTAGCTCCTATCACCGTTACAAAAGGTCGCTATCTCCGCAGAAGATACCAGTACGTCCTCACAAACACGGAATTTCTCACCAACAACAGGTGGCAAGATGGCAAATGCCACGGGGTCAGATTTGGAGATGAAGACTTTTTTTTGCATATTTACATACTGAATTAAAACAAAAAAGTGTCATCTACTTTCAAATTAATGAATTAAGAAAGGGAACAATCTTCCTTTTGACATTTAAGCCTCCCTTTCTCTCTGATACATCTAAATCTACGTTTATTACATTGTAAATGAATAGATGATGGGTTAGCATAAGCTATCTAGTTTAGGAACCGTAATACCATAGAACACACACTCTTTGCAAGGCAAAGAGATTAAATTTTACAATTTTAAAAGTACATTTGATTTCGATTCAATATTTTTATAATATTTTTTTATATTATTTTTATAATATTAAATTTGTATATTTTTACGAATTGACCTCAGGGGCTAAACCATCGAATTCCTCTCGTATCTAATCCTTACAATTCCACATCCTTTGATTGGAATGGATTGTGATAATTCCAAAATTAACCATTCAAATCCATTTGTTTCACGCTATAGCTTCACTATTACCTGATGATCCTCATAGACAATCATAAGAAGATGACATCGCTGTTTTCTTCTTTAGAAACGTTATTGGAGTTCTATCAATGGGTACAATCTCCACAAGACTGCCTCATGTCATTGTAATATAACACATCAAATTTACTTGTTGTGCCTATATATTATTTATATATATGTATCGGTATTTTTTAATACAATTTTAAATATCAATAAATAAAAAAATATGTATTTTTACAAGAGTTCTTTCTTTTTTTTTGCCTTGGTCCATTAAATTTAAGAATTTCTAACAATATTTTTAAGTATTTTGAGCACATTATAGCAATAAACTATAATATGAAATAATATTATGTACAGCTACAGGAACATCAACTAACATTGCATTAATATGTGCAAAATAAATTTTTTTTCTAATTTTGACTAGGAAGGCTTTCAACATTTTATAATTAGTGAATGTCCGAGAAAAAGTAGGAAAACAAGTTATGGAGAATAGTACTTTTATTACTTAACTAAAATTAATTATATATTTTATAAAAAAAAATACATAATCACTTAAAAGATAGTTGAATTGTCTACTATACAAAAAATAGGCAAAATATATTATTGTGATAATAAATAATTCTTAGTAATTTGAAGCACTAAAATAAATAAAACATTTCTAAAATACTCCAATATCAGTATTTTGATAAAAAACGAAAATTATCCATCAGGATTTTCCCTGATTCACATTATAGTTTTGAATTAAACCCCGATACATTAACAAACATTAGGAACGATAATAGAACTAGTACAATTAATATTTCAATTTTTAAAGCCAAAAAATGTCTAACACTAATAATCAAGTATTAAAATAATAAAACAAATACAAGCGTGGATAAATAACGTTGAGGTTTTACTGCATTAAAGCAGAAGGAACGAATGAATGCAATGGTTCGGAGTTTCTCCATCTTCAGGGTGCCTGACTTTTCATATGACAATAGTCCTAACTCCTAATATCCAATAAATACACATGTATAATATTTTGTAATAAATCGTAAAAACTATTATAGTTCAATAAATTGAATAAGAAGTAATATAACATAGTTAAGTGTAATATAACATATTTACACCATGTCTGAATAAACTCATTCATTACAGCTTTTTACAATCATATATTTTATGACTGGATAAATTACTTAGAATAAATAAGGTTAAAAGAAGAGAATATTTTTCAATTGCAATGCATCCAATTTCTTAAAGTTATTTTCGAAAATTATTATTAATTTAATAGAGATAAGTAAAATTTCAGTTGAAAATATAGATTTGTAATTTTCTCCTATAAAATGAAGAAAATTCAAGATTTGAACAAAAAAATTTTATCCTTAATTACGAAGGGCTACCGTTTGGTTAAAACGTTTTGCGCAAAAATACATGACATCATAATTTCTTTTATTTCATTCCAGGATGTTACGTTGGCGAGTTATCTAAGGCAAAACGAAAATAAAACTGATATACTCAACTTGGACGAAAAACAAGTATCAATACAACAGATAGGATTTAATTTCTTTTGAAATAAAATAATATCGTCATATTAAAAAACTTCAAATATATATAAACGCAAAAATGAAGCCTTATATCCTTAAAAAAAAAAAAAGCTCCAGAAGTATGACAAAACAGCAAAAATTGAAATTTTCCAAGACAAGCAAAAGAACAATTGTTCTAATTTGTTTTCATTAGAATAGCCTATATTCGGTTTCATTCTTCTATTATAGTGGTTTATAGACATTGTTACTATCACATCTTTTAAGGCATTTCAATTCATAAGATAAAAAATATATAAATACATAACAAAAATGTTCACATATATCACAAATATGTCACAAATTTTACATTTCTGGCGTAATATCTAATATAATATGGCGTGAGGAAAACAATTAAAAATATAACGTAATGAAAAAGTTTATTTGAACAAAATTAACAAAATAGTATGAAAAGTATAAAAGAACTTAAAAAAACAAATTTTTTAAACAAAAATTATAGAAAAACTGATAATAAAATTTTTTAAGACTGTCATAACAGATTTTGCAGAGATTAATTTGTTTTGTGAAAGTAAATCCTCCTGTAACATTTCAAAACTTAGGAGTCGTAATGATAGAAAAATTATTCATCTTTTAGGTACGACAATGAAAAAAAGAGCATTTAGATCGTAACGTGAAATGGAATAAATATTTATCGGTTTGAATTAACACGAAGAACACTTAAGATGTAGCACGTAAGTTTCAATCTCGCCATAAAAGCTGTTGAGTCGAAATCGTTACAAAGTATTGCACACTTTCCTTTCTTAAAAGCAATTGACAACTGGGTCATTATTGTAACGGAGGTGCGAATTTTGTAAATGTAATTATATCGTTTTACAACTAGAAAATTTATTTTTGAGCCGGCCAAGATAATAAAGTGAATACCCCAAAAAATTGCAGTCGTGTCATTCTTCTTCCGGAGCGGCGATCTAAAGGCAGAAAAAACATTCATAACAATTCAACATACAGTAGAAACCCTCACTTACCTAACCTAGTCAGGACAGGGTCATGACCGATTAAGCGAGAGAGACGGTTAATCAGGAGTGAACGAATGAATAAAAAATCAATATTAATTTAACTCATCTATAACACGAAATTTAAAATGTATCGGTTCTTGCACAGTCAATATTTACAATCGTTAAAAAATACTGATGTAGGTTCTTAAGAACAGTATAAAGCATACATAACATGGTCAATAGGAATGACATTCCTCTTTCAAAAGCCAGATTGACTTCAATCACAAAGAACCCAACACTATCAGTCCGTCTGACGCTTACTTTTAAATGAAATACTGAACAATGAATATCTTTTAAAATGTTTCTTCTGATTCGTAAGAAATAGATATATTGTTTCGTCATTATTTGGCATTTATCTGCAAGATTAAAACGAAACGCACAAAGCACTCGAAGGCTTCTCTTCATTTTCTCAGTACTTTCATCCACTTCAAATTTTGTATGATCGGATTTAAAAATATTCTCGGTTATCTGAGTATCGGTCTTCATTCTAACAGTAACCATTTTCCACAATCAGTATTTTTATCACTTCTATAATTAAAATAGCAATAAGGGCTAAAAAGTTGAGATGTATATTAACATATTTAAAGAGGGCGGGAAAAGTAGTATAAATCAAAAACAGCCGATATAGTTCAAGTAATTTACAAGATGCAGAAGACGTTTCAAACGACGTGGTGAATTCTCCAAAAAATTTTTTGTCTCCAGTTGGTTCTCTATCGACTTTATCAGATACCATTCAATAATTTCGCTTATGCCAGCTTAAAGGTATTTTGCTCGTCCCGCCTTTAATTCGAAAACGGCTCGTCACAATTTGGTGGAAAGATGGGAAATAATGTACAATGGGTCTAATAACAATTTAATCAAATATCTGACAAATAATTTCCCTTCGGCATGCGAAAAAAAAGCTTCATATATTATATCCACATACACCTATATTTTAACAAGGGATCGTTCCATAGGTGTTCTCCTGAAATAACGAATCATTAAACTTGAAATATAGGTAATTACCTACCAAATAGAAATTTTCATAAAAATAATTTTCATGGGGGAAAATATAAAGTAACAAGTAAAGAAAAAAATACATAAAAACCGTGAGGAAGCAATATTGTAGTTGGAAGATTTTTTTCCTAGCATATACGAGTATTTTGAAATATCTTACAGTCTGTTCTAAAACAATAATAAAAAAAAAAAAAATGAAATAATTTTGGTAAGGTATCAATCAAGAACTGAATACAGTAAAGTTTTTTTTTCTCGATAGAGAAATGAATAGAAAGTTAAAATGTATTTGAATATAAAAAATTGCTCTGAGACAGCTATGGTAATGAGAATTGAAGTGATGTACATGTACGTGAAATACAATATCATTTATCATATCTATCAGAAAGAAATGTTTCCCAAGGACGTATTATAACTAACATCAATGTAAAGCAAACCTACAATAAAATTACCGTTATTTTAGAATCACCCGTAAAAGGGTGTTTTTTATTTTTCGGATATGTGGCTGGTATACTTGTAAGAAACCCTCTAAAAGACAAGATTTCGGAATACCACAGCAGTAGGAGACGATAAGATCCAGATAGGACTAAATTAGTTTCACACTCATGACCTCACATCCTGCCGTTGCTAAGAGGTTATTAGGTTCCTCGCTGATTTAGTTCAAACTAATGCGTCATACAGCCAAAGTCTTTGCCGATAAAAGCAGAGATTTACAGAATTTTTTTGAGCGAACTTAGTCTCTGGAAGTGGTGAAAGTTGTTAAGGTTTTGTTAAAAAATTGACTACTCGATTGCATTCATCCAACGGACCTCTTTGTATTGGTACCGCTCGTTACCGAACGTTTGAGAGAAAAAAAGGATTGATCATTGGTAGTGTTACCCCCTTTACATTGCAATTTTTTTGGCTTTATTATTTCTGGAAGTTTTAAGTAATTAATAGGAGGGTAATATAAAAAGCTCACCTTTTTTAGCGTTGGAAGTAATTATTTTTTATATAGTTTGATATTTAAAATTTATTTTATTAAAAGATATATATATTTTTCTACATTGAATGAACCTAGCCAGTATCCCAAGAAAGAGTAGCAATCACTAGGTCCGTCGAAAAAACGTTCAGATGATTACGATACACAAATAACAATTTTTTTGGAATACTGAAGTACAAGTCAATAACAATTTTTTTTGTGTGTTTAATTTTTACAAATAAAATTTTGATTCTATAAATTGAATAGAAACTAAAATTTTCATTTTTTTACTTTAAAAATTTCTTAAGGTTAAAACTAAAACGAAATTTGTTATTTTCAGCGAAATCTTTCAACTTTTGTTAATTATTACTAAATAACTTCAAAACTGCGTCTGAGAGAATAGCCTGTCTGATTTTAAATAGATTACTACTTTTAAATACACACTCTTCAACAAACAGTCAACTTTACCGAAAAAGTTAAACATCTTCTTAAATGTCATTGATTTTGTGAAGTATTGTAAAAAAATAACCATTTAAAGAGAAGAGTCAGGTAGAATAAATTTGAAGTACATTTAATCAACATTAAATTCAAGCAATAAGAGAATTTTTAGGATTATTGGTTTTCTTAAAAAAAAAAAAAAAAAAAAAAAAAAAAAAAAAAAAAAAAAAAAAAAAAACATTAAGAAATGATTGTACCACAAGAATTTAAAAATTAATTTTTAATTTTTCATTCTATCTTTTTTTATATTGAATTAATTTAAATTTTAATCAAATCATATTTACTGATTATTTTTCCTATGGAAACCCTATTCCTCCTTTTAATTGTTAATTTGGAAATGTTACTTATCGAACAAAGAAAAAAAAAAAAAAGGATAATGAAACTGAATAAATATTTTAAATTAAAATTCAATTAGTTTTATAATATTAGATAATTAAAATACAGAGTATAAAAGCGTATCAATTAGAAAAAGGAAAAAAAAAAAAAAGACCCAGATGTTTTCGCCCAGGATCGAACTGGGGACCTTCTGCGTGTTAGGCAGATGTGATAACCACTACACCACGAAAACTGGTTGGGGACCCTCCACTTCTTTTTGACCATGGAGTAACTATTGAGAATATTAATACTCTCTTATTTAAAAAAAAAAAATACAAATAATTACATGATTCTATGCATGTTTCTGACTTTTGGCCCCTAACTAACTAAAAAAGGATTTATTAAATTCTTGAGGGAGCATAAGTTCAATAGCTATGATCCAATTAAAGTATAAAAATTATGTTGTAGGTAATAACCTGCAACAATGTATATAAATGACAGAACACGAAGCCCGCCATGTTGGAGTAGTACTTCGGAACTGGAGCCACACTATTTAATTCACTTACATAATGATTATAATACAATTAAATAAAAACCATACGTCACTAAGGACACAATAACAAACTTTTAAAAAATTCAATGAGTTATCTAAATTAATAAAATTTTTCTAAAATGCTAAAAGCTTGTTAAGATCAGTCATTTTATATTACATTTGATTTAACAGAAATTTATTCCTAAACCAGGTTCGGTTAACTGAGAGTGAAGTTTTCCCACTATTTATATATAATTTGTATCCCTTCATTTGTGTATTTATTCTCATTAATGAAAACAAATATAGCATATTAAGCTTATAAGTAACTGAATGCCTGATTAATAAAACTATTTAATAATAAAAATTAAATACACAAATGCTAACAGCAAGTGCATTTTGCAGGGGATCGAACTGAGGACCTTCTGTATGATGGAGAGATATCATAACCAATAGCTCTCTAACAGTGAAAATATTAAAATACAACTTATAACATATTAATTCACTTTTACTAAAATCAAATTTTGATCTGATATAAATATCATTTTATTACAATACCATTGACAAAAAAAAGATGTAAATAAAAAAAACAACATAGATTACATTATTTAACATGAACATAAGCAAAAATAAATCCCTTCCTCTTCGGCCAAGACTGGACTTATCGCCAAGAACAGTACTAACAGACCAATAACGGTATGGACAGGAAGTGTAACCTCAGTGGAACGACTGCATTTCCTCTATAGCACCAACTTGTCGAGTACCTCTTAGTCACTTGAACTCAGATGCTTAGGTTTTTGCCGTCTGTGGCAGAGTATGCTGCTCCCCATCCATAAAATACGGTATATAACGTAAGTATGGGTGTATATAAATATACATACATATACGCGTAGTAATCGTAATCAGGTATTGAGAATTATATTTTTCTAAGCTAATCCTAGTAAAATCTTCTGAAAAACTTGGACAAAAATATATTACTTTTCCAATTTTGAGTAAAAGGTGTAAGCGTTATCGAGTATACAAGGACTGGTGCACAATTATGAATAACTGAAATAAAATGAAACTCACATTCAAAATAGGGAAAATTACAGAATCGAATCAATATACATAACTAAAGACATTGATAACACAATTCATAGTAAGACTTAAATTAAAGAATTTATATAGATATTAAAATCGATGAAAGGAATATGGTCCGGGTGCGGTCAAGAAAAACTCAAATAGTAGAAATATACTATTTTAATGAGGCAACGTTTCGCCCCACGTAGCAGGGCTTCTTCAGGGCTATTTTGACGGCAGTCAAAACTAAAAAATGATTTTTTAGTTATTTGAGTTTTTCTTGACCGCACCCGGACCATATTCCTTTCATCTTTACACACGGTCAATCAATAATCTTCCATTACTATTTTTTTGTTCTTTTTTGACCGCACCCGGACCATATTCCTTTCATCTTTACACACGGTCAATCAATAATCTTCCAGATATTAAAATCATTTAGAAATTTAAATAGTTAAAAACTTGGATACAATTATGTTGTATAAATTTTAATATAGTAGTGATTTATTGTAAATATATTTCATAAAAGATTTTAATAAACTTTTCATCTTCTTGAATAGAGGCAAGAAATGTATCAAGTGTTGTTAACATAATGTTATAATGTATAAAAGATTTCTCCTTATCTTATAAATAAAATTTTATTTATTACTTATTGTAAAATCAATAAACAGCAATAATGAATATTGTGACTTTTATATACATAAGACTAAATAAAGAGACCAAATTAATTATAAAATTTGAGGAAATAATTATGTTAAGATAATGACTTTAAATAAATAGTTGTTATTGAATTATTATATTCTTGTATGCTTATGTCAATTTTTACTGCAAATTAACTGGTGACGGAGTGATGTCCCTGTAACGTTGTAACTGATACTTTTCTTTTTAGTTCATTAAATGGATATAGAGGTAGTTTTAAATGTTTAATTAAAAAATGACATTGCCTTATTTTGTACCAGGAAAGCATTTCCAATTGTCAGACTAGATAATTCAATATAATAGATGACATTATTTTATTTATTCCTGTTTACTTTTTTAATTAACCCTATTAATTTATTTCTGTTCCCAATTTTAAGTCAAACACTCATCATGAATACAGAAATAGGTTCGGTATAGGCACATACATTAGGTTAGATATTCAGATAGGACCAACCGGTGGAATGCTTGGAATCTATGATTGGGCCTCAAGGTCTGAGAACAATGCTCAGTGTATAATTTGCTCCTAACCATCCAAGTGTAACGTCTCTATGTTCAACATTTATTGTTCTGTTACTATCTTATATGTTATAGTGCTTTAACATATTATCATATCGGTCTATTAAAGAGTATCCATAAGGAGTGCGGTAGAGGCATTAAGTCCGAATAAGTGATTATGTTTATAATGTAGAACATTATGAAATTCTGAGTTGTACTACTATTGCCGTCTTCTCTAAACAGCTCCTTTAATCTAATCTTTAAAAAAATAAAATGTTTTAGAGGACGATTCATGTCGATTACAACATATTCTAGAGCTTGTAAAATACTTAACGTATTTCGGCCAAATAAATACAATGTGTAAATCATTGAAGAAACTAGATTTAAAAGAAAAAGAATAATATTTGTAAATTATTAATTTTAATTGGATAAATCACTTTTATTACTTGAGAAATTTTATTTTAATTTTGAAAAAACGCCAATGATTGTTCATTGAATATAATTACATAAATAATTTTTTTTAAAAAACTTTTTATGGTTTTTATATACGATGTATTTTTGTTTTTAAATTCTTTGGTAGAGTAATGTAGTATATGTTTATCATTAAATTATTTTGTTTTTTTAACTGAAAGTGAATGATGAGAACTGAAATGAATTTAGATCATTTTTACTCTAAAACTGCCAATAAATCAAACATAATGATTCATAAAACATACATACTTCTGTACCACCTGCCATGAAATCCAATAATAGACTGAACTTACCTGCAACAAGCAATTAAAAATAATAATTTTTTTTTATAAAAAAGAACATTAAGGATTTAGATTAGTGATAAGGTAATATATTGCGTAAAACCAATTATTAGTATGTAATAAGTAAGCTAAAAGTACAGTTGAGTCTCTTCAAACATCTGGGAACGGGGTAAGCTTGATACACTGGAGAATATAAAAAGTGTGCAAATGCAGGAAGGAACTCAATATGTATAAAAAAAAGTGACTTACAGATTCATTTCCCTTCAGTATCAAGATTTTTTAAAAAATAAAATAATACAATTTGGTTTATTTTCTGCGTGTAAAGTTATATAAAACCTGTTTCCAGTAACTCTACTAGCAATAAATGCTTAAGTGACTTATTGTGTTAACTATAAAATTCCACAAACTCATCATACTTTCCACAAGTCTAGGTTTTTAATAACTTCCTCTTTTTTTTAAACCACAATAAATATTTTCTATTACCTAAATTCACTTCAACCGTATATAAAAACAAATTCATATTTACGTCGGTTAAGATATAATTACATTTTAATTAACGAATTTAAACATTACTAAACAAAAAAAAGTTACTGTGGAGAATAATAATTTAATATATAAATTAATAAGTGTTATAGACGTTATATACGATCTTACGTTATATACTAGGTATATAAGTATATGCGACATGCATTAAAAGACTATATTGACTACACCAGTGCACAGGAAGTGGGGACAATTGGAGTCACCGATGAACGGTCGAAATAACAAAAGAATTCGATCCGATTCCCGCATAGAAGGCTTCAATACACAATTGTCATACCACAAAAGACAGATTTATTAGAGGTCTACAACTGAGACTAGTAAAAACCCTTTAGAAAAACTAGTTGGAAAACCCAAATTTTGTAAAAATGAAAAATCTTTTTTTTTTAACCATTTCTTTATTCCACAAGTAATTTTTTTTTTTTATAAATCCCCTGAAGGTCCTAGAAATGTAATTAGAACTATCCTTTGACTGTGGAGAGGGAATAAGCATATGGGTTTTCGTGGAATTCAATAAAAAATACCACTACTCCAGTTGCGTTTTTATTAATACTAGCATAAAATATTAGTTATACATCAACGAGTTTAAAGTAATAACTTACGACTTATACTAGTTAAAATATAATTTATCAGAGAAATAGTATACCAAATAATACAAAACAAAATAAAATAAAACAAATGATAAGGCAAAATAAAATAAAACAAAAGATAGATGTACTAGAGGTCCACAAGTGAAGAGATTCCAGTAAAAATGCTTTGGAAAAACTAGTTAGAAAATCACAATTTTATAAATATACAAACAAATTATCATTTCTTCTTGCAAAAGTATTTTTTTTTAATCCCCTAAAGGTATTAGGAATGTAATAAATTCAATAAAAACGCCACTAATCCAGTGTATAATAAAACATATATATATATATATATTTTTTTTTTTTCCGATCCCTCTAAAACAGAAAAAAATAATTAATTAGTGAATGATTTATTATGTGAAAAAGGAAAAAATCGTATTGGGTATTACCTTTTACTACCTTTGCTATTTTAAGGTTACCTGTAATGTTTATTTATTAGCTGTGAAATGTCCATTCTAAAATGATCCTATTATTAAAGAATCCGGTGAGGGGGCTCCTCAAAATATTAGTTATAGATTAGACAGATTAATGTAATAACTAACGACTAACATCAGTTGTACTATAATTTATCTGACAAAAAAAAAAAAAAAAAAAAAAAAAAAAAAAAAAAAAAAAAAAAAAAAAAAGCAAACTACTTAATATATCAACGCAAAACATATAAATGAATTTAATGTTTAATTATTGTTAAATAAATAATAAATTAAATTTTCAAAGCCGCCAAAGGGAAGGAGAAAGGATCGGGTTCCACCAACTGACTGCTAGATAGCGCTGCAATCCACTCAGCCAACTACATCCCATCCGGGTCCTCTATACTTTATCGACATATTCTCGAAAGCTACACAATCTTGTAAGAAGATCAGAAGAGAAAAACTAATATGAGTTAATTTAATGCTAAATACTAATAAAAGAATAAAGGAATATTCACAGTACGTAAGTAACAAATTTCTTTAATTATAATTCAGAATTAAATAGTATAAGACGATGTAGGAAATTGGTCTGATCATTAATACTTTAAAAATATGAAAAATAAAATATACTAAATAACAGTAATATATATTACGAACATTATGGCTATAAACAAATTGTCATCGTTATAAAAGACAATATTTTTATATTGACATTATCAGTGAGTGACATTTTAAATTGTATAAACAAATAAGTTTTTTTTTGTACTAGATATATTTTGGTTCATCCTAAAGATGAAAAAAGAAAATAAATAAAAGTTATTAACTTTTATTTATTCTCTTTTTCCAACTTTTGTGAATTTTCTACCATTTTCAGGGGTAAATTACACTTTTTTTTTTAATGATCTTCAACTAACAATACAACTGGTAAAATTTTTAAATTATTTATACTGGTAACGTCCATAGTCAATCAAAATAAAATATTTAATAAGGTATTTTAATAAAAACAGTAGTATGTATTGATTAGCAGTTTGTATGTCTTTTTTTTTTGTTGGATTATAACGTCGTACTAAAGAGCTCACCATAAATAGATGAAGAAACGTGAGTGAATTTACAAATAGTGCAGTGACGTCCCACTACATAGTATGAATGAATATTAGGATTAAAGATTACACATTGTAGGTAACGACCCAAGTAATTATTATCCAACAATTACTGTAAATTTGATTGCTTTATCCCATCTTTAGAAGAATTTTAATTTTTTTAAATTTTTATTTATTTATTTATTGCTATTTACAACTGTGCATTATAATACATTTAAATATAAGAAGATGGTCAGGGTTGCGGTAGAAAAAAAAAAAGAACTAATAGTTTAAAACTATTTTAATGTCGCACGTTTCGCCCCACTTTGCAAGGCTTCATCAGGGCTGTTCAAAGCGAACGGTAGAACAGTTTCGCTTGCCCATGATTGGTAATAGAGAGATAGGGCGGTAAGAGGATGGGTATTCTGGCGGCTTTTAGGGTTTGGGTATCATTTTAACTATTGATAATTTCCAATATTTAAATTTAAAAATGCATCTGATTAATGCAATTTTATACTTAAACACGCAATATTTTAACTACGTTCTAAGCATGTAGTAGTCGTACATTGACACCAACCAGAATCAGGATAAAGAAATAACTTATTAAATGGGATTGACGTGGGATGACATGTAAATGAGAATAAACAATTGAAATACACGATGTTGGACAGACGGTATAAATTACCATCCAGCCATCAACTTAAAGAGTAATGCTTTGATATAAAATCTTGATGGAAGTCGGTTAACAACGTTTATAGTTAGTATAAATTAGAATAATGGTATAGTTAGTATCAAAGTTGTTCCACAGGAAGAAACATTAAAATTAGAATTTAGTCTGAAAAAAACAATATATAAACGGGGATTAAAGCTAAATCACTGTTAATAAGTGAACATGGAGTAAATAATTTGAATTAAATTTGTCCTAATATGGGCAAAGTCTGCAGCAATTCCACCCAAAAACAAAAAAAAAAAAATTATGAAGATGTTTAGGGGTGCGGTCACAAAAAAGAGAACAAATATTTATTTGCCGACGTTTCGCCTCACTTTGTAGAACTTCATCAGGGCCGTCTCAGTTGAGATTTTTCGAAGTGAAAAACTGAACAGTGAAACTGAAACAGTCCTCATGAAGCTCTACAAAGTGAAGCGAAACCTTAACAAATATATAGCTGTTAATTATTTTTTTGTTTCCTTTTGACCTCTGACCATCTTGTTCATCATTTGAATTAATACGGTCAGTTATACATATATATAAATTAAAATCAGAAAATATAATTTTATTTATTTATAAATTTTTTATTTTATAATTCATGAAGTAATCGTCTCAATTTATCAAATACTTCATCATTTGATAAATTGAGACGATTTCTTATTTCATTGTAGTCCACGAAGTTAACAAACGTTTTAATCTAGCTTCATTCAGTAAATGGAATTACACTGATGTCTCCTATACAATGCAACAAATAGAAAATTCATTTCTGATCTCTGAAAACGATTCGAAAGAAAAAGGATCGACTGAGGATTGAGGCCATGGGGTGCCGACCTCAGTTACCTAACAGGTGAGCTGGAATACGACTTCATACTATAACCTTTAAGGTACATAATACCTAACTTAATAAAACAAGTTACATGCAGTAAATAACTGCAAAAATATTATATTAAGTTAGTCGTAAATTTTTCCACAAATTTACTACTAAACCTATTTCTATTAATTATTAATAACAAAAATTTTAAAATTTATAACTATTTTCAATTTGAATATTTTAAGAGGCTAATTTGGTTGGGAGCAGTTTGGATGTATCTTTAGAAGGAAAGACTACAGGGTCTTACGACCAAGGGTATAGTTGATTTGATGGGATTTATTTTAATCCTACAACTACACCATTCTTCGAGGGCTGTGTTATGGGATTGCAGAGTATGAGATGCAATCAAAGGGTTATTATTAACAGCGAGCACACATGTGCCATCAGCATATGTGGTGAGAATGTAAGGATTAGTTGGGATTTCAGCGGTATAGACGGTGTAGAAGATGAGACCGAGGATACTACGTTGAGGAACACCAGCAGACTGAGAATAGAGGGATGAATAGGAACCATTATGGTTTACTTGGAATAATCTATCGATGAGAAAGGAACGGATGGTGAGAAAGTATGTAGAAGGTAGGAGTCTACGGAGTTTGTAAAGCAGTCCCGGGTGCCAGAATCGATCAAAAGCTTGTTCTACATCGAAAAAGACTCCCGCACAGTACATTCCGAGATCCAAAGAAGACGAGACAACGTCCACCACACGATGACATTGCTGGATAGTGGTGTGGGATGTTCGGAATCCAAACTGGTGATCTGGGATTATATGGTTGGAATCTAGGATGGGGTATAGGCGTTTTAAAATGAGTTTTTGCCCATGATTGGTAATATAGAGAAAGGGCGGTAGGAGGGTGGGTATTCTGGCGGCTTTTGGGGATGTCCGCTGTATAGACGGTGTAGAGGATGGGACCGAGGATACTACTTTGAGGAACACCAGCGGACTGAGAATAGAGTGATGAATAGGAACCATTCTGGTTTACTTGGAATAATCTATCAATGAGAAAGGAATGAATAATGAGAAAGTATGTAGCAGGTAGGAATTTACGCAGTTTGTAAAGCAGTTCCGGGTGCCAGAGGCGCCATAATAAATAAAAAGAAAATCCAAGATAACACATAATGTCGGTAAATAAGTAGTAGTGGAAAAAATGTAGACTGTAATAATTATCAAAAGATCGGACCAGTATAGGAATATAATAATATTAAAATCTTAAAAGAGAGAAGAAAAAATAATCTAGTAAATGATATTATAAAATGAAAATAATTAAATATTACAATTATGAAAAAAAAAATGAGAAAGAGAACGTATATGTGATTAATTAAACTTGTAAGTAAAATAAAAGAATCAAATACAAAGCTATGTAAGCTAAAAGTTGTATATAATTCAATTGTCCATTCATCACTCATACACTCCAACCTTGCACTATGCCCACATGTACTTGTCTATAAAATGACCTAAAGGGTAATTTCGAAACGTCAAATTATAATAAAGCAGGTAAACTCGATTATTTTGTGGCTTTCAAGTCACTTTGACTAAA
>NW_027104696.1:1146686-1152274 GCF_000696795.3 Halyomorpha halys | reverse complement strand
AAATTATATACATATATAATCATCAACTTTAGTATTATCATTCATTCCTAATTTAATAATAAATTGCAAACTATATCTTGGCACGATTCTCCTCCCTATGAGTTGCGCCAAAGGTTCAAAACAACCTAATAGACCTTAATGATACTTTTAGGAGCTAGAGATAAGTTGTTAAAGGAGCTATTTCTGTACACAACTATAAATATAGCCGACGCCTCTTGCACCAACAATAGCACCAACAGCTGTTATGTAATTGCCATTCTTGTTTGTAGGGTTGCATTGCGAAGTACATTGTTCTCTTATCAATGTAGTCTATCGAGCATTGTACTATAAATCTAAGCGCATACAGGGACGCATTTGGCGCTACACTACAAAACTGTCGCAACCTGCAGTGCAATATGACGCTACAAGGGTGCGGGGGGAACACAGTTTTTTCCTCAATCTAGTCTAGTGGACGAGAGTAACTTATTTTTTATTCAAGTTCTGCTTTCAGGTATAGGAAAAACTTAGTTACAATGATTCGAATGTTGAAAATAATTTTTTTTCTGGGTGGATAAAATATAAATACAAAATTACAAGGAGAAAAAAATGGAGGGATTGTTGCACAACATATTACTTATTTAATTTATAACGTTTCGGGCTATTTGCCTATTAACCAGTTCATTGTTCTTCTTAAATTATATGATAAGCAGGTGTCAAACCAGACTAAAACAACCTTTCATATTAAATCTTGTTTTTTCATTAAACATAATTAAATTTTTGTTTTCTTTCTCAGACTCTACTTTAATCAACAGTAATGTTAAATTTTACTGCTATCATACCCCAAATCAAACCTCAAAATTACTAGCTATTTTTTATTATGTACATCTATTCACCATTAATTCATTGAATAGCATTCAGGACACAGAGCACTGAAATAATACATAGAAGTTGGAAATAATAAAAAATAACTGTTCATTTCGAGGTAATATTTAAAAATGATTAATAACAATAAATTTTAACATAACAATTAGTTAAAGCAGATTTTCGTTGTAAAGTTTTAGACAGACAATAAGGAAATACTCATGACTAACGAAACAAACAAGAAAATACGATGACTCATTTTAGATTTGAATATGAAAGGTTCTTTTAACCGTGGTTGGCATAAGTCCATGATACAATTTAATGTAAAAAATAAATAAATAAGTATAATTAGAATTGAAATTATACTATGTAAATAGTAAATTATATTTAAATAACTTGTCATTACTTTAAACTTATTTATTTCAAATTCCATACATAATTTGTTGTAAAAGAATACTGTTATTGGAATACTTTTGTTTTAGTAGAACATTGTTGGGATTATTAAATAAATTAAAGAAGCACAAAAAGGGCTATTTTATTCAGAAAAAAATAATAATACAAATTATTAACAAACCCTTTTGAGCTAATAATTTATAAAAAGCGTTTTATAAATTTATTTTTGAGATACGACCAATCGGCGAAGAAGCCGGGCTTGTTTACTCCATTTGTACAATTCCTACGATTAGGCCATCGCCACGCAACGTTATATCGTCGTTATGACTTTTCGCAATTGTTACAGATGAAAGCACTAAAAGGGTAAAATTTGGTTATTATGATAATCTGATAGATACCTCTAAAGAGATAATTTAAGCCGATCCGACATGTAAACGTTAGTTATCTGTTTGTTAAAAACTATAAGCTCCATGATGTTTTAAGATGCCTTCAATCGTAGCAATGAATTCTTACAACACCGCTGTAAGTTCAAGAGGAAAGGTCACACTTACGCAATTGGCCGCCAGACAGATATTACGGCAGAGGACTCTTAGTAGAATATCATTACACAGGTATCGATTATCCCTATCTAAATAATGAAGTGGGATTCTATGATTAATTTTATTTTGATTTATTCTTGTGACTGAGGTAAAGAAAGCAAATCGGTCTAGAAAAGAAACTTGAGCTATGGGTCTTTATTGTGTCATGAGTCCAAAGACTTATGCATTTTTAGGATATATAGTCTTTTAATAATTAAAGAAAAATGTACATTTTTTTCTTAAACCCCGTCTTAAAATGGAGTCTTTTTTCAAATTTAGGCTCATATTTTTATATATAACATTGTCAGTCAAAAATATAAATTTCACAAGCAAAAATGAGCGATTTTCACAGAAAAACCAGAAATATTGTTTGTTTTTTCTCCCACAACTTATCGATTCTATGAAGAAGAGAGATATCTAACCGTGGATAATGTATATGAGGTGAAGATGATTAGCGCAGGGTCATTGAAGAACACAAATAAGTAAAAACTGATTTGTGAGTGCCAACGTTTCGGCCAGAATTTCAAGCCATCATCAGAATTAAGAACAAAAAACAAGATAACAACCATAAAGAATAATAGGAATTAAAGAATGATTAGAAAATAAGAAAACAACTAATATTATAGATGCTAAATAGTGTTGAAATACATTTATGGTCTAAGTATTATTAGAAGATAAAGGCTGTGTGAGAAAAATAATAATAAAATTAAGTAAGAAGAAAGAACAAATAATAAAATATGTATGAAAATCTAGTTAGTAAATATGTATAAAAAATTTAATTTATTTAAAATAAAGAGATAAACAAAGTGGGAAATAAAACATATATGTAGGTAATTAATAACAGGATTAAAGAAATAAAATATAAAGTTAGATAATCTAAAAGGTATAAAGAAATATGAAAATTTTAATATAATAATAATTATTTAAAATTAAAGTTATGGAATAATAAGAAAGAAAATATATGTAACTAAGGAAGTATGTAGGTAAATACTAGACTAAAAGAAAAAATATATAAAGTTGTGCAAAAAAAAAGGAGAAATTAGTAATTCTGACAATGATAAAAAGTATTGAACATCACTTAATAATGTGGGTAAGGAAGAAGTAATAAGAAAAGAGTGGAGACCGAGAAGGGATGTAAAAAGAAAGATGAGAAAAAAAATGAAATAAAACGTAAAATAATAAGTTTTTACTTCTTGGTGTTTTTCACTATCCCAATCATCTTCACCTCATTTCGCTGCTTCGCTTTAATAGTAGCACATCTGCCATTTTTCTTTAAATTGGTATTCGATCCTCTCCAGAGATTGTACAGTAAATTCCAGGGTTTAAATAGAAGGCGAGATCTCGCTGCTTTGCTTTAAAGTAACAAAATCAGATAATTTCTTTTTTTTTTTTTACTTTTGAATTTATTCTGTAAATTTGATCGCAAACAGTGGTTAATTTTTGATAGGCCTATTATCTTCGGGACAGCTTTTAAGAGGTCCAAGAGGAGAATCTAAAACCAGTATACGTACATCCAATTCAATTTTTTTTTTGTCATATGAACCACTATTGAAGCAGAGCCATAACCGTGGATTCAGAAAGCCTTCTGAAATTAAAATAAAATCGAATTTTTCACAATAATTTTTCTGAATTCCGAATCTAGTTGTTCGGGTTGGTTGTTGCTTCAAGCTACGGAATTTATGTGAATAATCAAAAGTATTTTGGCCTTCTTTTTAACCCTTCTATTGCCGAAGAACGACATATTGAGATTCATAGTACTACTAATGATTGTATTAAGGTTGGAAATTTTTTTTCCCATTGTATATTTCTAAAATACCGCACACCACAAAATCAGGAAAGGAATTTTAATTAGAAAAATTTCTTTTCTGATTTTAAGGCGTCTGATCTGGAATTTGTAGGATAATATTTTTCTAAAGGCCCAACACCCGAACGACTTTCTTTGATAAAATATATAAACCAGAAGTCGTTTAGTAAACTTGCAAAATATTAATACAAGATTTATCCATGAACAGAATACAAAAAATATTTATAATCAAACTTGAGAATGACCTTAAGTTAGTTCGAAGCGAAGAAATAAAAATGGAGTCCATATGTCTGTTTTAAATCTGTACATAAAAGAACGTTTGATAACGATCAATTAGAAGGGTATAAGTGAAGTTGGATTAGATATAAAGTAGTTCCCTAAGACCGGTTATGGTACCGGCTTCTGTTGTTTTGCCACTCGTGTCACTTAGCGAAGTATATCCTGCTTATAATTATTCAAGTATCCTGTCTACCGAGTCCTTGTAACAAATATATACTTTTTTCTTCTTTTACTTTTTAACTTATCCCTTTTGGTTACAACGATAACCACTACTGTATCAAACTGACAGACCACATTACATCATTATGCAATACAGTTTCGAATCCTTGAAGTTGAGATGATCTTTCCATGTACTTATTTTTGTGTAAGCCTATGTTTTAGCCAGTGGATTGCCTCTTAGCCGTGGGACCGAGATATAGCCGGTTGATTCGGTATATATATATATAATATATAAAAAATGGTAATATATAAAAAAACTGCAGCATTTATTTAAAAGGAAGTCTGAGATAGATGAACCAGATTTTTAAAAAGCAATTTTGTCTAAGGAATAATTTCTGAGCCTTGCCCACTGAACAGAATAGGTGAAACTTATTAACGTTTCGGCCTAAATTACAGTTATTAAAATAATTCTAAAAAAATAATGTTCTAGTGATTTTTTCCTGCGATGTAGGGAGGCTTAAATATTACCAATTACCGCTTCGAAGACATTTTAATGAATTTTAAGAAATAGCTCAAATTTTTCTAACATACCGATAAACATTTATAAAATATAAACCAATAAATCTCAATTTTTAACTAAACATATTCAACATATAGTTATGAACGCAGTATATTATAGGCTTGTAGATTAATACTCTAAGGAAGCTGAGGCATGGATTCCAAACTCTTTTGATTACCGGACCATAACCGGGAGATATATATAAAAAAAGTCCAAAATCTGACGTATCCAACCCTCTTTGACGGTAAGGAACTAAAAGAACACCCCTGGTCCAGGAATATCCTTTCTGCTGTTCGTGAGATCTATTGTTAAATCAGTGAGGGGTGGAAGAATATATATAGCTCTTCTGGGGACGTTGTAACTTCGGTGGCGATGGTTCAAGCCAACAGCTGACTGCATCTAAGGCAATGATTTCGGTACGTACTTGTTAACCCTCGATAATTGTAAAATAATTTTAAAAACATTTTTTTTTTCTTATGTTTACAGAAAAAAAGTTACACATTTTTACAGGTTTAGTGTAATTAAAAATCATTAAAAATATATATATTTTTTTAAACCAGTCAGAGAACACCTAATAATTTAACATTATACACCTTATCCCTCTCAAAACAAATTTACAAATCTACATCCATGTTTTCTGTACTTCTAATTTATTTCAATTTCCTGTATCCCGAAGAAAAATATACTATCTATATCTAGACAACTTAACTTCTGTCAATCAAAATTATTTTGTACAGACCTCGAAATACCATTTTCTAGTAATTAGAGTGCACTAAATGAAAGAGTTACTGGAAGATGAAGATAAGCGAACTCTCAGGGAACCCAAGATAAAACTCCTTAAAGGAAGTTCTATATACCCGTATATAAAGAAAAAGTAGATGTAAATGTAAATACTACTATTATGAATGTATATAGGATAAAGACTACTACTACTACTATTATTATTATTATTATTATTATTATTAATAATATTAAT